>NC_089197.1:22500-70000 GCF_963930695.1 Labrus bergylta
GCATAGCGTCCGTCGACTTTCACCAGGGCCTGATGGTCTCCGGCCTCCAGCACCTCGCCATCCTCCAGAACCAAAATGTCATCACAAAACTCCAGATACTGAAAAACAGAAGTCAGGACAGCTGTGTCAATAAAAGCATTTCAAAGCAGCCCAGAGCTGTGAGGTTGACCACAGCTGGTCACCATCACCATGAACCTGAACTCACAAAGACCTGCCGGGAGGTTCACTCTGTTTTCAATTAGCTCATGATGAATGGGAACGGCTTCTCAGAGTCTAGGTTCAACGGCGTCCTTCGTTGAGACCAGATTGGAAGACAGCAGGATATTTGTTGAGTTATTGTTGCATTTAGAAAAGTTTCAGAGACAGTCTGACTCTCGTTCAGTAGTCCTCATGATGGAGCTCATGAAGGGAAGCAGAAGTTTACTGACCATAGAAGAAGAAGAGGACGGTGAGATAAAAGAAGAAGAATGAGAGGGGAAGCATTCATTCTGCACGTTATGATCTTCAGGTGAGCAGATATCCTCATGTCTCTTATATGATAATGCTACACTTGAGGTATCTTGACATTATCGTTACCCTGGGTTACATTTACATGTACCAAACATTAACAGCTGTCACTTAAAGGATGTGCGGATCAGCTGACCATCCGGCTCACAGTTACTTACCTTCTATTAACTATGTGAAGTTTATTATTAAACTGATTCAGATTGAAGAACCGGTTGATTGACAGCAGAGTTTCCAGTTTGATTGATGGTTTCAGAGCAAATGACTTCCCCACCTGGAGTTGGTGCGTAGCCAGGATGATGGACTTCCCACGGAGCGCCTTCTTAATGCACTCTTCAAATATATGTTTCCCAACATGAGCGTCCACAGCAGACAGCGGGTCGTCCAGCAGGAAGATGTCCTTGTTGGAGTAAACAGCTCTGGCCAGACTGATCCTCTGCTTCTGCCCCCCCGACAGATTCAGCCCCCTCTCTCCAATCTGACGACAAAAAGGCAGAAAGCAGTCAGAACCCCCCCCACCTGATGAAGAAACTGAGAGTGAAGACAGAAACGTACTCACAGATTCAAATAACCTATAAATGGTCATTTGACCTTTGACCTCTGAAGGGTTTAAACGATCTCCGAATGTTCACTGAAGGATAAAGTGTGTTTACTTTGAACCCTTACAGCAGCAGTTAGATCATTAAAGTGTAATGAAACCAGTTGTAAACATGAAAACAGCGGCACAGGCGTGCGTCTGCGGGTTCGAGACCTCTGCAGATTCAAAGATGTCTGGTATTTAACCTGATGACTTGTTTGAATGTTATTCTATTCTAATGAAAGGGATGCAACACAGACGTGTGTGAGTGTTAAATTTTGTAGTTATTCTGGATACATTTGGTAGGAAGGTTTAACTTTACTTCATGGTTTGAATGGCCATTTAGTTTCATGTTGAGAAGAGAGCAAAGTGAATCATTGATGGTCTAATCACTGATGAAACAACGAGCACACAGAAGTTAGAGGAATACAAACACTGTCACAATGAACTCAGTCCTTTGAAGGGTAACAGGCTGATGTTCACATTGAGAGGGTCAAAGGTCAATCAGGATAGTCTATCTTTGTGGTAGGCAGTTTTAAGACACCCCCACACGGCCGTTTTGGACGCCCCTCTGTTTGCCAGATATGAGAGCAGTTATCAGGTCAACAGGTGTTGCAGCGATGGAAACGGTCAAGAGAAGTGGTTCAGATAGAAGTGATTGTACCCGACCTAAAAAGCCTCTGCATGTTTCTAATAAGCTCCACGAGCAGAAACGTGCTCAAACTAGGATCAATATTGGAGATGCTTTTGAAAAATGGAGAGAGGTTAGAACACAGAAAGGTTTACAGACCCATGCAGAGCTGGAGAAACACTGAAGCTTCAGAGTCCACCACATGGTGACCTGAGTGAGCATCCACTCTAGAGGGGGGGGGGGGGGGGGGGGGGGGGGGGGGGGGGGGGGGGGGGCAGACTGCAGTACCCATTTTGAACACTAGGTGTCAGAGTTACATATTGCTCACTTAATGACCTAGCAGGTTCAGTACTGTGGTCCTTATACTGCTTTTTATCTTGCCAGACTCTTGTGTGAGTCGTTACCCAAAGAGACCACATAAGGGTGTCAGGATGCCAGCACTCATTTCTGTCAACTGCTGATTTGTTTGTTGTCTCTGACAAAGTCTATCTGTTGATTGTTTGTATATGTATGCATGGTCTTGGTGGATTGTGGAACCGGATTGCCCTCTGGGATAAATCATGTTTTCTAAGTCAAAGTCCAAGCAGGTGAGCCTGAGGTCAGAAGGTCTAAGAGGACATCTAACACTGAATGGGGCCACAAATTGGACTGATGAAGGCCCACCTGGCAGAGCACAGCAAAGGTGATCTTCCACAGATGTTTGGTTCCTCAGAGTTCAGGATTCTGGGTGCACATTACCGGGTTCTGTTTACAACTATATCAGATCTCCCCTGAGTTCCATCATTTCAGCAAATGACAGAGGGTCTTTGGAGTACTGTTGGACTTGATAAAACCGTTTGTCTCAGCATGCTGTGCCCCAATCTGGCTAATCTTTCTTCAAGAGCTCTGAAAGATGGGGGTTCCCACTGAATTAATGATCCCAGATGGGTCAACCCATGTCCTTCAGCTTGTTCAAGAAGATCTTTACCAGGCTGAAGATCAGTCTGTAGGGGGATGGGTCCGGAACCAGAGGGTTCAAGTCCTGGTACAGACCAAAGTAATAATAATAATAATAATAATAATAATAATAATAATATATTTAATTTGTAATGCACTTTACATTTGTGCAAAAAAATCTCAAAGTGCTAAAGAAAAAAAAAAAAGAAAACAAATAAAAACAAATTTCATCAACTAAGCAACTAACAAAACTAAAAGCACAAGCAGAAGGCTTTGTTAAAAAGGGCCCTTTTAAAAGCGTCTGCAGACTGTGGCGCCCTCAGCTGGTCGGGGAGAGCGTTGCACAGACTGGGAGCAGTGGAGCAGAAGGCTCGGTCTCCCATGGTGGGGAGTTTAGTCCTGGGGGGGATGGAGGAGGTTGGTATTCCCAGAGCGGAGGCTTTGTGTGGAGGATTGTGGGGTCAGGAGTTCTTTGAGGTGGGGGGGCACTGGTAGGTAAGAAGGTGACTTTGTATTAAATCCTGAATGAAATAGGGAGCCAGTGTAGAGCCTGAAGGATGGGTGTGATGTGTTCATATTTACACACTCTCATCAGGATCCTAGCAGCGCTGTTCTGGACGTGTTGGACCTTCTGGAGACTCTTGCTAGGGATCCCGATGAGGAGTGTGTTGCAGTAGTCCAGCCTGGAGGAGACAAAGGCATGGACGAGTTTCTCAGCATCTGACAGGGAGAGTTAGGACGGAGTTTGGAGATGTTTCTGAGATGGTAGAATGAGTTTTTGCACAGATGTTTAATGTGGGCTTCAAAGTTCAGTTGAGGGTCCATTTTGATCCCGAGATTTGTGTCGTTTGGAGAGAGGTGGAGAATCAGCGTCAGCTGCCATCAGTACATCATTTGTGACCCTGACCAGAGCTGTTTCTGTACTGTGGGCAGAGCGGAAACCAGACTGAAATTTCTCAAATAGTTCGTTGTGTTGTAGATGGTCATGAAGTTGAGCTGCAACTGCTTTTCCCAGCACTTTGGAAATGAACAGAAGGTTGGAGATGGGCCTGTAGTTGGCAAAGACATCTGGATCTAGGGTGGGTTTTTTGAGAAGTGGTGATATGACAGCAGTTTTCAAGGCAGATGGAACATGGCCGGTCTGTAAGGAGTGATTTATGACTTTGGTGATGAGGGGACTTATAGCAGAGATGTTTGATTTGACCAGGGCAGTGGGAAAGGGATCCAGGGTGCAAGTGGAAGGTTTCATTTTTTTGATGATCTCCTCAGTCTCTCGCTGCGTAATTACAGAGAGGCAGCAGAGAGGCTGGGTGGTCCCCGGCTGTGGGTCGGCACTCGGGACAGGTGGAGTGGCAGAACGGAAGAGGAGAGAGCGGATGGTGTCAACTTTTGTTCTGAAAAAGTTGATGAAATCATTGCACCGCTCCTCTGTGGTGTCTGAGAGGAAGGGGGTTGGTGGATTTAGGAGATGGTTTATGGTGGAGAAAAGTTGCTTTGAGTTGCCGGGGCTTTTATTTATAATGTTTGAATAGAACTGTGACCGGGCATTTCTGAGGGACTTTGAGTAGGCTTTTTGGTGTACCTGATATGCTAGCCTGTGCACAGTGAGTTCTGAGACCTTGAGATGCCGTTCAAGGACACGACCAGTCGCCTCCATATTCCGCAGCTCAGAGGTGTACCAGGGGGCTGAGCGTGGGAACATGACTGTTCTGGTCTTGAGAGGGGTGTGGAGATCCAGGAGACTGTTTAGGGATTTGTTGTAAAATTCCACTGCTTCACTGGTTGATGAGAAGTTAGCAGAGGAGAGATGTTGAAGGTCTAGTGTTAGGGTGTCCGGGTTGATGTTTTTTAGATTTCTGAAGTGAATCTGGCGCTTGGGTTTGGTGAGAGCAGACTGGAAAGCCAGCTCCATGGAAATAGCCTTGTGGTCAGACACATCCAAATCGTATGCTAATACATTTGTAATGGGTGCAGAGTGAGTGATCACCAGATCAAGCATGTGCCCCCTGGTGTGAGTGGGGACATCAACATGTTGAGTTAGGTTGAGACAGTCCAGTAGTTCTAAGAACTCAGCTGCAGGGTGGCTGGAGGGGGTGTCGATGTGGACACTCCAAGTATTATAATGTTGGCAGAGGTTGTGCAGAGTGAAGAGAGAAGGTCGTGCATATCTGAGATAAAGGTTGAGTTTGGTTTGGGTGGCCGGTAAATGAGAAGAATTGTCATGGTGAAAGGGGGTTTACATTTAAATGCAAGGCATTCAAATGTGGACAGTTGAGGCAGGGGCAGGGGGGACAGTTCAAATGAATTTTGGAAAAAGACAGCTACACTGCCACCCCGACGCACAGAGCTGCGAGCTTTCTCGAGGTAGCTGTAACCAGGAGGACAGACTTCATTCAGGGCAGAGAAGACGCCTGGCTGGTGCCAAGTTTCAGTTAGGCACATTAAGTCAATGCCCTTGACCGAAATGTGATTTTGAATAAAGGATGATTTATTTGAGATGGATTGTGCATTAAAAAGCTTTACTTTGACTGCTGTGGAAGGGGAGAATCGTTGTAGAGGCCGAAGAAGACTGGAGTCCACTCCACGTTTTCTGTGCTGCTTGAAGTTTGGTGATTTTGCGGAGTTTCCAGTGCTACTTGAGCCAGGGACGGCAGCGTACTGATGACGTCGCAGACGTGCGACGGTGCACTCGGCTGAGGACCAGATGGATGGAATGGAGTGTCCGGGCTTGAAGTAAATAAACTTTTGACGGGAGCTTCTGTGGATGTAACAGGGCCGACGCAGAAGTCCAAGTTGTTTAATGGCTGTGATGCATGTTGGAGTGGTCCAATTGTTGAGTGTCAACAGTTGCGGGATGGAATATGTCAACATCATGCGATTCATGCAGGTCGCTGGTGGTGTTAGCCTGGAGTCAATGCATAGCCACTGGCCGCTCATTGACTGGAGGGCAGGTAGCCTTCGGCTAGCTGGCAGTGGAGGTAGCGGTCCGAGGTAGCGAGCCTAACTGCTCCGGGGGAACCATCTGCGAGGCTGTTCAGGAGAAACCTCACAGAAGTAGCTCTAAACAGAGACTGGAAGGTCCGGGCTGTCTACCGACAGCAGAAGATTTACTCGCAGTTTGCCGGTGTTGAAAAAGATGACAGTGGGTCGGAAAGCCACCGTCAGGTCAGTACAAACCGTGCAAAAAAAGGCTCAGAGTTAAAAACGTGTATAAATGTTTAAACTTTATACAACATGAGCGGATTAAATTCCGTACTAAAACCAGGTAATACTTAGGTTTTGCTGGTAGAGAAGCGGCGAACAGCCAATGCCAGCATCCTCTCCTTCCAGTAAAGGATTTGGGCCTGATCCTTTTTGCACATGTATTTGTATCTGGCCCTTGGGTTCTTCTTCTTCTTCTACTTCTTAAGGACTGCACAGCGGAGAAGTCATGGAGATCATTTGTAGTCTATGTTATTGTGGCAGATGTGAGGTGACTTGGTTTTAATCCCCAGCAGCTTTCTTTTTTGTTTGTCTAATTGCAGGGTAATTAGTAGTCTCCTGATGACACCTCTAAGGTTGACATGTCTTGGTTTAGATATCCCTCATACTTCTGTTTAGGGTTTGTAATCCAGCCTGATTATGTGGCAGTCCTGTTTCTTGTCATCAAACTAAAAAAGGTTATTTCAGTCACTTATTTCGCCCCTTTAATAATACTAATTGGTGTCGTATTATATATCGTCGTAAGCCTGATTAGTCCCCTCTACAACGAGGTATAACTTGTAAGAATCGTGCATTTGTGGAATGGGCAACACAGCTTTACGTGTGAGTAGCACCCCAAAGAAATGTGCCTAAAATCCCCTGCAATATTCTTCTGTTGGTATTCACTCAAGAGTCAAGTGCTGCCAGGTGTGTGACAGTTATGATTGGCACCTGATGGGGGATCAGCTTGGGTGTGGTTGACCTTCAACAACTCCTGTTTGAGGCCAAGCTGTTGTGGCTGTGTATGGATCTTCCACACGCTACTCAGGTCCCTGACAGTGTTAAATGAATAAAGTGTAAAAATGTCCAAAAAGGGGCACTGGTGGCACAGTGGTTAGTGCATGTGCCCCATGTATGGAGGCTATAGTCCTCCAAGCAGGCGGCCCAGGTTTAAATCCCACATGTCATTCCCCTCTCTCTCTCTCTCTCTCTCTCTCTCTCTCTCTCCCTGATTTCTGACTCTCTCCATTAAAGGCACAAAAAGCCAAAAAATAAATCTTGCAATCATCCAATCCACCAAACAACTCAAAACAGGAGTGAATACCAACAGAAGAATATTGCAGGGGATTTTTGGCACATTTTTTGGGGGGGCGCTACCCACACGTAAAGCTGTGTTGCTCATTCCACAAATGCACGATCCTTACAAGTTATACCTCCTTGTAAAGGTGACTACTCAGGCTTTCCAACGATATATAATGCAACACATATTAATATTATTAAAGGGGCGAAAATGACTGAAATAACATTTCCAAACTTTTTTTGAGGAGTTTATCAAAGAGTGCTGATCGGGAAGTTGCTCTTTGTCCTAAGTCTCTGGTCGGCTGTCGTAGAAATATCACTACTCAGACTCGCTTTTTGACAACAAAAAACACAGTGATGTACAGAGATCTGAAGTCCATCCTGGTCTGGGGGACCTCTTGGAGTTTGCAAATATTCCCACATCTGCAGAATGCACTCCAAAACTTTGTTCATTACTATCACATGATAGATAGATAGATAGATATACTTTGTTGTCTGTCCAAACAGAGACAGAAATTCTCCTTCGACAAGGCTCGAACAATAAACACAACTTACATTAAAAACAGAAAGTGCAGTACATTAAAATAGGACTTAAAAACAACAGTTTCTAAAAAGGGGGTCTATTTGATTTTGTTCAGAATGGCTATTGCAGAGGGAATGAAGGATTTTTTGTAGATGTTTTTCCGGGCCAGAGGGACTTTGTAGCGTCTGCCTGATGGCAGTAACTGGAAGGAGTGTTGGAGGGGGTGAGAGGGGTCCTCTGTAATCAGGGGGAGGGGGTGAGAGGGGTCCTCTGTGATCAGGGGGAGGGGGTGAGAGGGGTCCTCTGTGATCAGGGGGAGGGGGTGAGAGGGGTCCTCTGTGATCAGGGGGAGGGGGTGAGAGGGGTCCTCTGTGATCAGGGTGGCTCTCCTGATCGCAGAGCGATTATACGGTTCAGAGAGGGTAGTTTGTGGTGAATCATTTTGCTGGCCTGATTGAATGATGCAGGAGAGTTTGGTTTTGTGTTTGGTGGTGAGGGAGTTGTACCGGATGAGATGTTAAAAGTGAGGATGGATAAGTGATTAGTAAACCAGAGTTAGAATATGTTTGCTGATCAGTTTCCTCATCAGGTGGAGTCTCTGTTGTGATTTTTTGTAGACAGAGTCTGCATGCTTTGAAAAGGAGAGACAGGTGTCAATCTCTGTTCCCAGGTATTTAAAATAAAGAACCTGCTCTACAAGCTGGCCCTGGATTGTGAGTGGTTGGAAGGGAGGTGATGGTGATTTTCCCCTGCCCCCACAGCACAACTCCTTAGTCTTTGTGATGTTGAGCTCCAGTGAGTCTGGACCAGGTTGTTGACTGCCTGCTGGTATCGAGTTAGGGCAGTCATCTGCATATTTCAAAAGTGTCATTCCTTCACTGTTGCAGGAGATGTTGTTTGTGTAAACAGAGAAAAGAATGGGAGATAAAACATAACCCTGGGGAAGACCTGTGTTTAAAACCAATTTCATTAAAACCCTTTAGAAACACCTGTTGTGGTCTTTCATGTAAAAAACTATTTTTCATAAAACCAGTGTGGGTGGACATGAAGGTCCCAGAGGCGGCGCAACAGAGTGCCTGTACAGTATTTAAAGCAGAGGAGAAATCCATGAATAAAATCCTAGTGTGGGGATGTGCAGAGTCAAAGTGTCTCAAAGTGTGAGACTTGCATCCTCTACACACGTTTTGCTTTATAGGCAAATTGTAGGGGATCAAGTTTGTTAGACAACATTTTAGACAGATGGTCACACACTACTCTCTCCATACATTTACACAACACAGAGGGCAGGGCCACCGGTCTGTAGTCCTTAAGGTCCTTAGCATGTTTCTTTTTTTGGGATTGGGATTATAGATTCCTTCCACTGGTTGGGGACACACCCAGAATCCAAAAGGTGCTGAAACAGTCTGCTGAGAACCCCACCTAGCTGGGTGGAGCATTCCTTGAGCATCCTACCTCTAAGCCTGTCAGGGCCAGAGGCCTTGTGTGGGTTGACTCTGTGCAGGATGGAGGTCACCAGTTGTTCATTAATAGTGAGGGCTTGGTGGGGGGAACTAGAGGTTGGGCAGATCCAGTTGGTTGGTGTGTTGCTGCTGCTGTTAAAATGGGTGAATGAGATGTTGAGTTCTTCTGCAAAAGAGCTAGAGTCTGTAGGTTTAGGGTCTCTTCCCATCATGGTGTTTAAACCCTGCCACGCCTCCCTTGCATTTCCAGAGGTTAATTTCTGCTCCACTTTGTTTTTGTAGTTGATCTTAGCCAGCCTAGCCATCCTTATCCTCTAGTTCCTTTACCCTAAGATTGTCTCTTTGTAAAAAAACCATTTTCTTCTGGACCAGGCAGATTTTCATGTCCCTTGTAACCCATTTTTTGTTCTTTGATGAATGGTTATTTGTTTGGTTGTAGTGACAGTGTCCTCACAGAAGCTAATGTAAGAGGTAAGTACATCTGTCAACATGTTAGGATCACTGCCGCAGTCATTAAAAAACAAATCCCAGTCAGTCCGTTCAAAACAACCTTTTAGTGATTCAATTGCTTCTTTATTCCAGACTCTGATATTTTTTGTGATGGGTTTTCCTGTTTTCAGTTGCGATTTGTATCTTGGCAGTAACAAGATGACGTTGTGGTCAGAGCGGCCAAGAGGTGGGCGTGGTTTTGAGATGTATGCATCAGGCATGTTGCCATAGCACAAGTCCAGTATGTTTTGCATTCTGGTGGGAGTTGTGACGTATTGCTCCATAATGGGCGGTGGTGATGTCACACCTGTTAAAGTCCCCCAGTACAAACACTGGCTGCTCTGCAGTCTGATTGACAGCTCTGTTATAACAATCAGAAATCAGGCCCTGGTACATACACTAAAATGACAGTAATCTGGGAGAACTCTCTGGGTAAATAATATGGTCTGAAGGTGTTTACAGCACTCAGTTTCCCTTACTGTGAAGTGTGACAGCCATGCAGAGCCCGCCCCCAATCGACTTCCGCATTTTATTATTACGTTTTATTATGTTAAAGCCATCTAGATGAAAGTCCGCATCCCCAGTCAGCCATGTCTCTGTGAAACAGAAAAGGCTGGTTTGCCGATAATCCAGATCGAACGTGACAAGAGTGGAGAGTTCCTCAGCCTTATTCCGTAGCGATCGCACGTTGGATAGGGTTATGGCAGGTAAAGGTAGCCGGCTGCCTCTCCTCCTTAGCCTGTTACGTATCCCTCCTTTTGATCCTCTTTTCCTTCGTATTTGCTTCCGCTTGTTTTCCCGAAGTAACACAAGAGGTGTGTCTTTAGTGAGAAGGGATACCTGCGCTAGATCTGGCTGAAAGCGCCTCAGCTCCAACAGGTAGCCCCGTGAGTGGGCCAGCCTACCTTGGTTGGTAAAAGGCTGCACCGGTCGAGAGCAGATTCCGTTTACGTGCCATAAACTAGTGATCAGTAGCAAAAGGCAGGCTCGATACAACACAGTTGCCGTAAACATTCTGACAAAATCAGGAAAAGACGAGAGGACATACAAGAAAAACGCCGAAAAACACCCTACTTAGAGCCGTGTCAGGAGTCGCTCTTGCAGAGTGCACCCCCCAGTAGCCATACTGATCCCCGACCCCTGTCAGGCCCCCTGGAGCTACACTCATAAGAAATCCTTAAATAACACAAAGAGAGCGCCTACCTCAGTTTGATCGCCATGAGGCAGGATTTTCAGGTCGTCCCGGAGGCCGCAGACATCCACAGTTCTGTCATATCTGTGAAATAAAACATCAAATGACCTGAAAATCAACGTACAGAGCCATTTCAACTCTGATGGAAGAGCTGCATTATGAATTCAGTTCATGATAAATGAAACTAATATGTTTTGTATTAATCATGTTTTTACTAAATACACAGTTCTGTCTCTCAAACTGGCACTTTGGGGCGTCTTAGAGGTCTAAGGATGGATGGGAACATGGGGGCCAACATATCCCATAATATGCAGCCATACAGGGATCAGTACATGAAGGGTCCTGATGGTGCTCCACCACCCCATAAATCATGCCGCATTAAGTTTATAAAAACATTTAAAGTTGTGTTTTATGGGATATGTAGATGTATTTCACTAATGATATGAGCTGCTGTTGATACTGAACATTCAAATGAATGAATAAGAAACATATTTCTATATATTTTTATAGTATAACGTCATTATAAAGAAGGACTTCTCTCCAAACTAAAACTGACTTCCAGCGTCCCTGCAGCCACTCTAAGCTTGCTGGGTCCACAATCTTTGATTTGTTGTAAACTTCAAACTACCTCCTGAGACCTTCTGTCTGGGTTAGGAGTTATCATCTGTGGAGAGGGACATGCTGTCCTGAAGCGTAAATCAGTCACCAGGAGTGCATGTGAAAAAGGTAATATAAAGTGCCTGGCTGTTTATGTGCTGTATAAGGAGAGCAAAGTTGCTAACCACGAACATAAATACCACTTTGATGGTGTGACTCATCTAAAACTGAGCAGCAGTTTTTAACCAGCAGAGTTTTCCAAAGACGATCTTCTCAGATAAGAGGATTGACCTTTGCTTCTACGACGACTACATAAGAGGAACTTTCTCCCACTGAAAGATTTGTCATGTGAGACACGCGCTCAGTAAAGATATTTTCATAGTTTTATAGTCAGTGCAGTGAAGAAGAACAGCCGTAACACATTAACATCACCAATGATCTCCTCACAGTTTCTACAAGGTTTTCCCTCCATAAAGTTCACAACTGTCTGAAGCTTCTTCTACTGAAACCCTTTACACACATGCACTCCTTCACATTTCCAGAACTCTTCAGGACAGCCTGCCTCTGAAATCTTCCTGAGCTGCTCTTTCACTCATCAACAGCTGGAGCTCTATCCTAACGGACAAGTGGGAGGGGTTAGGGTGATGGTTTAGGCTGCACAGGGGTGCAGTGGTTAGAGCTGGTGCCTCATAGTAAGAATGTTCCTGTAATAAAAGTTTCTATGTTCTCCCTGTTTATGTGTGGAGTTTCCCCACAGTTCAAAGACATGCTCATTAGGTAAACTTGAGACTCTTATTTGTGAATGTGAGCATAAAAGTGTGTCTGTCTCTATATGTCAGCCCTGTGATTGCCTGGTGTCATCGACTCTAAATAATTGTAGAGGAAGCCTGAGTGACATCACCCATTGGTTTATGAAGGGCTGTTTTGGAAGCCTATCTATGGTGGTCGCCATATTGGACAAGATGATTCTGTCAATCCTTTGTTCAGCCTAACAACAGACAAAGATGTCGAGCTGAGGCGGGCCTTAAGCCTCCTGACAAACCACTACCTCACAGCATCCTGCAGTCGAGTCATTCCCGCCTCTAATTATGCATAACTTGTGTCCTTTATAAAATCAAAACTGTTGAGTAATAAAAAACCTTGTACAGTGTGTGCCGAGAAAGATATGTACTAATCGGACCTATTTTGTACCAGGCTGTAAACAAGTCTGATGTGCTGTTTAGGTGGTCATGTGACTTCCTTACTTGGCCTGGTCGAAAGGTTCCCCCATCAGGATGTTTTCTCGAACAGTTCCATGAAATATCCAGGCCTGCTGGGAAACGTAGGCAAATGTCCCATCAGTTGACAGGGAGCCTTGAAGAAGGTGCATCTGTGATAGAAAAAGAAGAGTAAGAAAAGCTGGATGTTACACAGAATTCATTCAATCATGTTAGAGGTAACAGATAGATAGATAGATAGATAGATAGATAGATACTGTATTGATCCCGAGGGAAATTCAAAGAGATATAACATAAAAAAAAGTTATGTTAAATCAGGAGCATAATCTGTGAGGCTTACCTGTTCCAAAATGCTGGAAATCAGTGATGTCTTTCCACTCCCCACATTCCCACAGACTCCAAGCAGGTTCCCCTTCCAGAGAAAACACAGTGACAGGATTAGTACCCTTACCTAGCCCCCCCTAAAATCCAAGCCATGAAACCTTCTCAGTGGTAAAACACACCTTGGGCAGTGTGAAGGAGATGTTTCTCAGTGTTGGCAATGTTTCCGTCTTTTCATGCTGGGATGTCTCTTCCACTTTGTGTCCATTCATCCCATTGGCTGAGCTGGGAGAGGAGTCAGTCTGACTGTCCAGTTTAGTCCAGGAGAGTGAAGCATTTTTCATCACTATGGCCGAGTCACTGTTTTTCATGTGGCTCATGTAGGGCTCTGGATTCTGGATCAGTAATAGTTTCTGCAGGAGCCAAACATTTGCACATATAAGCTTTAAAACAGGATTAAAACTGTATTCATGTCAAATTAGATTCACAACATAGATACACGTAAAGAGTCTGCGGTTATTTCAAACTTAATACAGAAAGAGTAACCTTTGCCTTTTACGACCCCTGGGCCCTGAGAGATCAAGCCAATATGATGCTGACATGAAAGTTCCTCAATCGAACACATAGGACTGACTCCAAAAACCAGCCAATCCCTGTGAAGCCCGATACACATCCAACTTTACGGCACAGTTACATATTTACATCCTGGTCGAATAAAACAGAAAACGTTGAGGACTGCAAACTGTGCTGGGGTGAGATTTAGATATCACTAAGACGTTCAAAGTTGAAATCATTCGTAATTAGGGACTTGTGTGAGAGAGCGTGTTGCTCGCTGTCTGCATGGAGGCAACCAAGTGGCAACCTCTGAAAGTCAATTTGGAGCAAAAAACTGCAGTTCCTCAAGTGTCCAATGGAGTCTGTTCAACAAACGGAGGAATATCAGGTAGATCGGACATTACGCAAGGAACAGAAAGGAACATGATGACAGCCGGTACAAGTTATTTGTACACAATGATCATCTGTCTTGATTTTATGAAGGTTAAAGTTTAACATACATTTGAATAATGAGATGCGTGCCTGACCTGACCTACAGGTGGGCGTCTTGTAGCTGTTTGTCAGGAGGCTTAAGTCCCATCTCAGATTCATCTGTTTGTCTGTTTCTTTGCAGATAGAGAGTTAGGTTGAGTAAAACACCTCTTCACAAACCATTGGAAGATATCACTAACCCTACGTTTGATTGATACACTTCAGTTTGTGTTGCTCGAGCATCTTGGGGATTATTTTATGAATAAAAGACATTTAGGTGATAAATGTGAGAACATAGAACTGTTCCTTCCTGGTTAGTTTATTCACATGACACTCACTCTCACTCAGACTAATTAAATATCCACAAGCACTAAATGAGTTTATCTTCAACAAATATGGTCCCAGCTGGCGCCAGAACACCGACATGCCAAAGGCCGAAATGATCGAAAGAAAGGTGTTGGGTAAACTGAAACAGGAAGTGAAGATATCAAAGCTGTGTCAGAGTAGTAACAAACAATAACTGATAATAAGACAACAGAAAGGTTACCTTCAGTCGTGTTAATGATACCGCAGCCTCAGCCAGGTTCTTTACTGACATCGGCATCAGAGCGAGGCAGAACCTCATGGAGTTAAAGATGGCGATGGTGGTAAAAGCCTGAAAATCAGAAGGAATGATTGTCAGACAGCCTGTGACGGATATTCATTGAACAGGAACATCAGCAGTTAGGTTTTAAACAGAGTCCTTGTTCCTGTGTGCTGTCAGCTCCATCAAACACGTGTTCTTTAGTGTAAAGACTTCAGAGATAGTCATGTTAAAAAGTTTCATATCTCAGGAACACACATGCTGCTCTTCAGCACGGCTGTCTTTTCTGTCCAACAATCTAGACACTTCTAAACACGTATGAGCAATTCATCACAAAGTAGTCCTGTTTCGTATGTGCAGCTTCGATACTCACATCAGAGGTGTTCAGACTGAAGCCCACCAAAGTGTGCACGATAAAGGTGAGAACAGTGGCAACGGTGGGGATGATGCCTGTGATGCTGGTGTTCAGATTCTGGATGTGACAGACCCTCTTCAGTTGTTTCTTTTCTTTTTTCCTCAGATCTGTCAGAGACATGGTCACATTTAGGAGAAAGCTGTCTTTTGAACATTTACAGTAGTAACTGTGGATCATCTGTCAGCTCAGTTTCACATATTAAAGTGCATTAACTCTGTCACAGTATTACATTATGCATGATGTTCTTTTTTGAGGGCATGGTAAAGAATATTGAAATAAAGTGTCTGACTGAGATCAACAGCAGGAAGTCGACATCTGTACCTGCCACCTTCTTCTCAAAGGATTCTTCCCAGGCGTACATCTTGATCAGTTTGATGCTGTTGAGAATCTCGTTCATTGTGCGAACACGGCTGTCGGTTAATAAAATGGCTTTCCATCTGAAGCCGGTGATGAGCTTGGCTAAGAAAAACTGAAGGCAGAGAAAGAGATGTGAAGAGTAATCAGTGACAACGAAGAACAATCGTGAACAGATCAAATTTTAATTTTTTTATTTAACATTTTATTTAACCAAGAAAGAAACTCATTGAGATTAAAACTCTCTTTTTCAAGAGCGTCCTGGCCGAGACAGGCAGCAAAACATTAACAGAGTTTCACACAAACAATGAGCAGCCAAGCATTCAAATACAAAATACATTAGACATTAAAAGACTCAAATAACAAATCCGAACAGCAAATGTTTGTCAAAAATCATCCACAAATAGATCAGGAAGAACATCTACAGATGTATCCACCTCCAAGTCATTTAACTTCCTATTAAAAGCATCCAACGAGAAAAGTTTATTAAGTTTCAGCTCTTTTTGTTATTTGTTTCACGTAAAGGGAGCAGCAAACTTAAAGGCCTTTTCCCCAGTTCAGTTCTGACATTTGGAACAGACAGTAAGAAAAGGTCCTGAGATTGAAAATTATAAGTCCATGTACTCTTCTGACTGATGAAGGACAGAAGGTACAAAGGAAGCAGACCTAAAATAGGCCAATGTTTAAGTCTACGTAGGGTCAAAGAAGTCCATCCAACACGTTATCCCTAACCCTAACCCAAACAGTGATGAGTGAAGATACGCAGTGTCCAGAGCATGTAAGCTTTGTGAGGAGGCTTGCATGTATAAAACATCCCTAACCCTAACCCTAATTCAGCACCGACATAAAAGTGGGAGCAACCAGCCTCCTCTTAGACTAAAAAGAAAGGCAGGATTTGATTCTAAAGTAGAATCCCAGTTTCAGCTTTAACCTTTTTACCAGCTGCTGAATGTGAGGATTAAAAGAAAGATATCTGTAGTTCGAAACAGACTCGATTTGCATACCTTGAGAGGTTGAAATCGAAAGACGGTTTGATGGTTTTGTTTTTGCCTTAGAGACCATCATGACTTTGGTTTTGTCTGCGTTTAAAACAAGTTTTAAGTCATACAAATTTTGTTGAACAGTGTTAAAAGCAAGTTGTAACTGTGAGAGAGCTTGGTCTGGAGTGGGTGCTGAGCAGTACATCACAGTATCATCCGCATAAAAGTGAATATAGACATTGAGAACATTTGAATCAATGTTATTTATATAAAGAATAAATAGCAGCGGTACTAGGACTGACCCCTGAGGCACACCTTTTGTTAGAGTGAGTGAGTTAGAGGTGTAGCCCTCTGCCTGCACACACTGAGTTCTGTTTGTGAGGTAGTTTGTGAACCAGTTTACTGTGTGATCAGACAGTCCTGCTTTAATCAGTCTGTGTTTGAGTACTGTATGGTCCGCAGTATCAAATGTCTTGGACAGGTCTATAAAAAGGGCTGCCCAATGTTGCTTGTGATCTATACTTTCCATAAAATCATTAAAACCTTTAGAGTTGCTGACGTTGTACTGTGTCTTTTTCTGAAACCAGATTGAAAGTCAGATAAAATGTTATTAGTGTTTAAAAAGTCCTTAAGCTGATCACTGACAAGGGTTTCCTGAACCTTGGCCAGGACAGACAGTTTTGAGATGGGCCTGTAGTTATTTAAAATAGTGGGGTCACCCTCTTTAATGAGAGGAAGCACAAAGGCAGATTTCCATATTTGCGGGATAACATTGGTGGCTAGGAAGAGCCTCTCTCTCTCTCTCTCTCTCTCTCTCTCTCTCTCTCTCTCTCTCTGTGCATATACAGTACATCATATTACTGCATGTATCTATCTGTAAATCACTTTCCTGGGAGCTCTTGAGCTCTCTTAGGCTCCTCGAGGTTGACGGCCCGCCAGAACAAACCCCCCCCCCCCCCCACCACCGGATTGTTGATGGATGGCTTGCCTCCCCCCACCCCCTTGCTCCCTATCCCTCTTCCTGCATCTTATCCCATCTCTCCCCCTATACCTTTCCAAGCCCGGCGCAGTCTAGGCCTGTGAAGGCTGTTTCGTCATGAGCCGGGGATCCGGCCGAAGATTTCTGCCTTTTAATAAGAAAGTTTTTTCTTATCACTGTAACTTTAGCTGCTTTGCTAAAGTGCTCATGATGGATAGGCCGGGTCTTTGTAATATAGCAATGAGTAAGGTCTTTTACCTGCTCTTTGTAACATAACAATGAGTAAGGTCTTTTTACCTGCTCTTTTGTAATGTTAAAAGACAAAGAGTAAGGTATTTTACCTGCTTTTTGTAAAGTGTCTCGAGATAATACTTGCTATGAGTTGACGCTATACAAATAAAAATTGATTGATTGATTGGTTGATTGATATTGCATCAGCGCCGTCTCGCCTTCATTATCCCAGACGGACCTCAGTGGACCAAACTTGTACACTAGTGTAATCACTGATGTAGAGTTAAACATTAGACTAACACAGAGACCACAGAGCCACCAGTTTTCATTAATATCTTTCAATATCTTGCATTTATCATCAAGTGTGGTGTTTAGTTTTAATAAAGATGACTGCGTCAAGACGCAGAGAGACACGGCGGTGGCTTCACACATTTCACCTCCTCGTTACTCAGCATGTCTTCATCAGCTGCACGTATTTATTCTGTAAATAATTCAAGTGTGGACATTAAGTCAGGTCATTTCTGACAGGATCATTAGGTCTATATATCCTCATAATGAGTCACAGAGCAGACAGAGTTTCCCACAAAAAAAAGGGGCCAACAATCAAACATTTTTGTTCATTGATCAAACCTTTGATTAATAATATAATAGAGTGAGACAGACTGCTGACTGACGTGAGCACAATATGAAGTCAGTGTGGGTCCCGTACACATGTAAACATTGTAGATATACTCGTGTGTAATGATGAACGCTGGTTGTTTTGGCACTGTAGGAAGACAGGGTGAATACAGCAGCGACGTGGTGTCACTCTCTGATTGGTCTTCAGTTTGTGATCCTCCTGCTGCAGTAAACTATCGATATGTTCATTTTATCCTTCACTTCATTCATAAGCTCCTCTGTTTCTGGGTCAGAAAGTTTTGTTTCTTCGTCTAAACTTCCGGGTTTCGCCGCGATCCAGTGCTGGAAACCTTAGCTCCGCCCCCCTCGTTTGTATGCATTTTCATTCACTAGCTGCTTTGCGTTGACCGTTTATGGTTGATTGTGGACATGTAGAGGGTGGAACATGGGATTAATCTATGTGCGCACATTTCCAGGTAGATCATGATTCATAAAGGGAACATTGCGTGCAGGTGTGTGTACGAACGGTTTTATAAATCTGAATCATTTTGTGCACACGCCATTTCCGGGTTTTTGGCGCACGTACATTTTTAGTATGGATTCTACACACTCTTTTATAAATGAGACCCCAGATCTTTCATTAAAATCTGCCGGAGTGTTAAAACCTGAAGGGATGTCCGGTATGGTGGCCGGTAGGGGTCAAACGATCAGCAACTGATGAAACGACATACATTTAGAAAAACGGGCAGCATATATAGAAATGCTGCACTTTCAAAAGCAAATGCAAACTACCACAACAAATGCACAAACAAATGCAAAGACTGAAACGCGCTGCAAAGACACAAACGCGCTGCAAAGACACAAACGTGCTGCAAAAGACACAAACGCGCTGCAAAAGACACAAACGCGCTGCAAGTACAGAAACAAAACTTAAGTCAAAACACACACAACCAGAAAACAACTGCAAACACAGAAACACTGCAAGTTAATCCTTAAACATTGTAAACAAGTGCTCCAGGCCTGTAGGGGCGCTGTGGAACTGTTCATTTCGGTTTATTTAAGTGAGAGAGTAAGAGAGACAGCTAGGATCAGAAAGTTATGTTTAGATAGGGGAAGTTGTATCGTTGAAAGACACAGGATAACTTCAATGTTACTGAAACGCGGAGATAAAGCGAGTCCGACTGGGATTTTGACATCGGGGACGAGAGCCGAATGTGGGACTGTGGCTGTTAGCCCCGGGATGTCTGGAGCTAGTGCTAGCTCTGGGGCTATGAGCTCCAGCTGCAACTCATCCCTCTGCACCCGCTTTACCAACCCGACACTTCGTGCTTTCGCCATTCCCGGTGTCCGGGTTGAACTCACTACTCATCTCTTTGCTACAGTTTAACATTCTCCCTGTCATCAAACACTGACACTTCACCCACGGAGAGCCCTCTGCCCCGGGCCTGAGAAGTACACAATCCTGGCAGACGGAAGTCCCGTAGCCTACTCAAGCTGGACAACGGTGCCGGTAGCCGGGCAGCCGACTTAGCAAAGCAACCGCTCAACAAGACCTCATTTCTAAAACTTGTGTGTTTTCCCCCCTACATGTTATAAAGTCATAATATAAAGTGGGGCATAGCCCCGATGAGATGCTGCTCCGGTGAGAGGAGTCTTGTGGCTCCGGTGGTGTTTAAGTAAATTCACCTCCCTGTCTCCCTCCCGCATCTGTGAGCGACCTGAGCGGGGATTCAATGAGAGCAGCCCCGGTACACCAGGAGAAGCCCGGCACCATGTAGCCGATGGTCCCCACCGTTTTTATACTATAATAAAACAACAAGCGTCCCGTTTGACTCCGGGGAGGACCGTACATGGTGCCGGGCTTCTCCTGGCGTACCGGGGCTGCTCTCATTGAATCCCCCCTCAGGTCGCTCACAGATGCAGGAGGGAGACGGAGAAGTGGATTTATTATCTAACCACCGGAGCAGCGTATCGCACTTTCTATTATAGGCAAAGACGACGAGACAAGCCCGGCACCATGTACGGTCCTCCCCCGAGTCAAATGGGACGTTTGTTTTTTTATTATAGTTTAAAAACGGTGGGGACCATAGGCTACATGGTGCTGGGCTTCTCCTGGCGTACCGGGTGATATGATATAAGTGATATGAGTCTCATGGCTGTCTTTGTATAACTTTTTACATTTGAATGTGTCATGTTGAAGCTTTGACGAGATGGTCCACACGTTTCACCAGCTATGAACATCTTTGCATTGCTGACCTGATATGTGCAGTTTGTGGCAGTGTGCATTGTACAGACCTGAACAGGGATGAAGATGATGTAGATGCAGACTCCAGTCAGGGCCGTGTAGCCCAGAATGAAGCAGGCGTAGATGACACACACGAAGAAGAGCACTGGAGAGGAGAGCACAAAGCTCCCAAACAACACCGCCTCAAACAACCGGTAGCCATCATTGGTCAGAACATTTATCATCTGGACAGGAGGCAGAGAGAGGTAGGGGAATATATGCCTTGGTAACACTTCATATTAAGGTGCTTGTAATAAGCATTAATAATAGTTAATAAGTCACTTATAAGACCTTATTAGATTCTTATTAAGTTAATAAAGCTCCTCTGCAGATACTGGATCTAAAGTGAGTGTTCTCACTTTAGATCCAGTACCTCAAGTGAGATTCATAAATACTTTATTATATACTTATTAACAGTTCAGTGGGAACAGGGTCCAACTTTCAGGTAAACACAGAAACTAAAAGGAAGTCTGTTAAAATCGGGTCCACTTAAACAGAAAAAAATGCTACTACAAATAAAAGTATTATCTTTAATACCTACATCATTCGGGTTAGGGTTACATCATACCTCACTGTGTTCCTGGACTACATCATTCCTCCCTGTGTTCACTGTGTTCCTGGACTACATCATTCCTCCCTGTGTTCACTGTGTTCCTGGACTACATCATACCTCCCTGTGTTCCTGGATCATACCTCATTCTGTTCCTGGACTACATCATTCCTCACTCTGTTCCTGGACTACATCATTCCTCACTCTGTTTCTGGACTACATCATACCTCACTGTGTTCCTGGACTACATCATACCTCCCTGTGTTCCTGGACTACATAATTCCCCACTCTGTTCCTGGACTACATCATACCTCACTGTGTTCCTGGACTACATCATACCTCCCTGTGTTCCTGGACTACATCATACCTCACTGTGTTCCTGGACTACATCATACCTCACTGTGTGTCATGTCCAGCTCAGGGTCTTAAGTTGTTTTTATTTCTATCTTGTTTTATTTTCTGTTTTGGGTCACTAACTTCTCCTCTCGTTTCAGATCCGTCACTTCCCGCCCTCATGTGTTTCCCACCTGTGTGATTGTCTGCTCTAACTGTGATGGTCCACATGTTTTAACCAGTTATGAAAATC
This sequence comes from Labrus bergylta, assembly GCF_963930695.1. Taxonomy (NCBI): domain Eukaryota; kingdom Metazoa; phylum Chordata; class Actinopteri; order Labriformes; family Labridae; genus Labrus; species Labrus bergylta. Next base: position 43,814 of record NC_089197.1, read on the forward strand.
TTTTCATCGCTTAGCTGAACTCATATGTGATCATTAGTGTGAGCAGTAGCAGTATGGCATCTCACATTAATGAGAGAAGTTCAGCCGATGTCTATGTTTGTTTGGTGCTTTTGAAACTCTTGGGATCTGAGATAAATACATAGACAGCTTGAGAAAATAAGTGGAAATGACCTGCATCACAGGAAAACTGAGTCACCAAAATGGATGGATGCATGTACGCTTAGGGCTACAGTACTTCATATAAAGGAACTTCCACTGTGTATTTTCTGAACTCCACTTTTTTAATGCCAGCTTATCAAACATTCGATATTCTTAGAAATTCAAACACGATGATTCAAACCCTAGCAGAGAAATGTTGGTACCCTGCTTTAAATGTTGACTCTTCTGAGTGTAAGCCTGATTACCTCTCCCATTGACACGCCGCTGTGCACCCGCAGAGAGATCACTTTCTGGTAAGCCATTGAAGAGAAGGCACCCTTTATTCGGACTGCTGTACGCAGGTTCATCGCCCATAGTAAGGATATAAGGAAGGCTTTCATGAACTCTGAGATGAACAAACCAATGGCCAGACCAACACCATGATACACTGTGGAATCCCCTGGGTTATCAGCATAGTTTAGGAGCTCATAGACCAGAACAGCCTAAGAGGAAGGAGAGGTTGATACATTAGAGTGTTAAACATTCAAACACTAAGTTGTCGTGTTACTGAGGTCTCTGTGTAATCATAACGGGGTCAGCTCTACATTTACACAGTGTCATCAATGAAGCATTGTTGTTCAGATACTCTGGTTTCATCAGTAGCAGTCCAATAACTTTACAATAAGGCAGATACCAGGGGAGGATTCAAAGAAGGTGAAAGTGGTATAACAACACTTACCGGGCCAATAAATGCTGCCAACATAGCAAGGATACCAATAAAGACGGAAAGAATCAGCCTGGTTCTCTGAAAGCGAAAAACCACTCGAACCAAAGAGGCCTTCTCCAGGCCCACTTCTGCCACTTCTTCCTTCCAGAGTCTGTGCAGCCTGAACAGGAAACACATTGAAATCAATTCTTCTAGCTTTGTTAATAAATGACTAGAGTCATAGTTGCTGTGTGCATGTGTGTGTCTATGAGAGCTCCTGTGTGGTTGGTTATTTTTATGTTTGATTTCATTGTACTTTGTTGAATTGCTATGTGATGTGTCTTATTCATGGTGGTACAAATGATTGTTTAATCCATGTATTCTTAAATTTGAAAGCACATTGATGTTACCTTTTAATGGAATGTGATCTTTAAATAAGATTATTTTTACTAGAATAACTATAACTAACTATAACTATAATAACTATCACACAATGTTTCACAACACATTCCCTATGATTCAATGGTTCCTGTTTTTCAGGGAAGACACTTCTTATAGGTAACGTCAGTAAAGATATCATGGTAAATTAATGTCTGTGACAGCCAACGTGCAGAAGATTGTCGGACCTTTCTCCACTGCTGTCGGCGGAATCAAAATGAGACAAGTTGAGGGAGTTCATGTCCAGCCTATTTCTGAAAATGGCCCACATCATGGGTGTCATCCAGACGAAGGTGGAAAAGGACAGGAAACCTGCATTGTCTATAGGGTGTGGACTAGACAAGGAAACATAACATGATATTAACTCTGCAGTGGTTTAGATGTGTCATAGCCACAGTCACAACATGCTCAAAGAAATGCATTGAATGTGAGTTAGTAAGTCCTCAAAGACACTGACTTTGGTGAGGACCAGCGGAAAGGTAGGAGGGTCTGAAGGCTTTGCTGGTATTTTCTGAACAGGGAAGGTTGAGCTGTTTGGTTGTTGTCCAAACCCGAAGGTTCTGGATTGGAGGCCAAAGTTTCAGTGTTCTTACGGAAATCATCTTCTGCCTGAAGAGTCATGAATATGGTATGTAAAAACAGATAAGAATCAGACAAGCAGGGCTTTTAGATGGACAAAAGGCAGATCAGACACCTTCAGAATAAAAGCACAGGATGTTGGAGAAACAATAGAAGAGGAAAAGATCGCCTCGTGGTGGAAACTGCTGTTTGTTTATACTTACAAAAGAGACTCCTTGAGTTCTGCTGCTCTTCTCTAAAGAATATTCTGTTTTCATTTTGTCCTGTACGGGGGCAGCAAAAATGAAAATGTTAATTTTTTAAATGAAAGTGATTTATTTTCTTGATGTTTGTATTGGAATTTTCATAAACTTGTTTTTTACAGCAATTAAACTGGTAAACTGGTTTTGCATTTCAGGAATCCCTACCAACTGGTAATGGACATCTTTTAAGAAAGGTTTGATTTCCTCTAAGCAGAAACTCTGATCAATTGTTCTAGTGTGTGTAGGTGTGATTGCTTTCTGTAGCGCTTGTTGTTTCAAAAGTTCTTTGATGTATTGGAGACTGTAGAAGGTTTCTCTTTGTATTTAAGGTCAGTATGAAGAAACTTTCTGGAGAGACAGATTAGAATTTTCTCCTCTCCGTGATCATGTTCATGAAAGGTTTCCTGGATCATATTATGTTGTGTTATGATTTCTTTAGAGAACTAGAAACTCTCCTATTTTTGGAATACATTTTTTCTCACATGTTTCATTTCCTGTGTTTTTCTCTTGACTCTGTGACTGATGACATACAGCGTTTAATAATAGGAACTTTCTTCTGATTGGTCATTTGTGGAGGTGGTGCAGTATGCCTTTAAGGCTCCCGAGAACTCTGATTGGCAGAGTGATGCGTGTGTGAATCCTATTAGTAAGTCCTGTTTCAACTTCTCTCCACTTTACATCTGAATCCCCTCCAAACTTTAGATATTCAGTCTATCTTTATATATTTAGTCTATCTTTATATATTCAGACATTCAGTCTAACTTTACATATACAGTTTAACTTTAGATATTCAGTCTAACTTTAGATATTCAGTCTATCTTTATATATTCAGTCTAACTTTATATATTCAGTCTACCTTTAGATATTCAGTCTAACTTTAAATATTCAGATATTCAGTCTAACTTTAGATATTCAGTCTACCTTTTCAGCTCTGTGTCAGTGTAACTTCTGCTTCACATCTGTGAATGTCTATAACTAGAAGCACAGAGTGAATGGGTTAACATCAGGTCACTGCTTTGATTCTCTGGTTCAATACAATTCAATTTAACAAAATGACATAATCAAGTTTATAAAATAAGTGACTAAATGTGCATTAGATATATAGATAGAAATAAAACTGACATACCGAAAAACCTTGTCAGTCATTAGTATAAATCCAAACACCTGAACTAACCACAGACAGGAAAGAAGAACAGATTGAAACTAGTTAGGACTGACTGAAGACAAAATTTGCCCCTAACCCCAGCAGAGGACTCAAAATGAAACAATACCTTAGTGTGGATGAACAAAGCAGCCTGTCAACACTGACCCCGGAGCTCACTCTGGAGAAACTTTCCCCCTGCTGTTACATAAGTTTGCTTTTATAGCGATCAAAGGTTGGCCTGCTCAGAGGTGATTGTCCCGGCCCATTCATTGGAAGACAAAACAAAGGGGTTAGAATCATTGACAAGCTGTTGGGCTGTGTTGTTTTAGGGTTAAGGTTAATCCTTTCACAGTTTGTTGTCTTTTTTCATGTGTTTGGGATTGTGATAGGCTGCTTCTGTTTTTCATCTCGATTGGACTTCCTGTTTCAATAAAAGTCAAACAAAAGAAGTGTTGGGGTTGTATCAAGTCAACTTTGGTTATATTCTTTAATAATTATATTTAATTATTAATAATATAAATAACAATATCATTAAACTATGTTTAATCAACTCTTGGGGCACCACCCTGTAATCAGGGAAATACAACCAAAATATCACTGAAATCAGTTTCAAATTAGTGATTCAATTACTAATATTATTAATGTGTGTGTGTGTGTGTGTATGTGGATGAGAGAGAGGGAGAGAGAGAGAGAGAGAGAGAGAGAGAGAGAGAAAACAAGATGGTGGAGAGAGACATTTTGTCACCATGTGGCTTCGTCAAAAAATGGTGGACAACAAAGGAAGCCATGTGGCTACCTTTTGAAATAGTTTGAGCACTCTGAGCTGAGTTCAGTAACTGTTACTTAAACACCAGAAAGCCAGTGGCCGGACTTTGATTCAACGGCGGAAACACTAGTCTTTCTGATTGTGAAAGCCGTTGACTGAAGGTAAACTAGCATAGCATTAAACACATAGACGAACACAGCAGTTCATTACAATAAAACAAATGCAGCAGCTTACAACAGATAATAAACAGAATGTGACGTGTTGTCAACAATGATGCATAATTATCAGTGGTTATAAAATAAATAACTATTTCTGAAACTATTTCTGCCCAGACCAAAGCTCTTACTTGGGGTAACTCCTGGTTATCGTTGCAAAGTTGATTAGATCGTCACTCTGTTGAATGTTAAATCAACAGATTCAGGCAGGTTTCCTTCAAGGCAGATTCAGGAGGAGGGAAGCGGGATTCAGATCTTTCAATGACGTCTTATGAAAAATCAAAGGAAAGAAACTCTTCTTTTTGCTCGAACCTGATAGCATCTGATTGCACCCAAAACTCCGAAAAATATGCCGTGGAAATAGTCAGCTGAATCCTCTGATGCTTGAATTCAGCATGTGAAGAGCTACCTAGACTGAACAACCTCAGCTCTGGAGTTTAACCTATGTAAGTCAAGAGGAGGAAAGGCTTTGTCTCGAATGCTGGAGTCCATCTTGTTGGAGAGTTTATCCTCGGGTGTCAGCAGACAACACTTGAAGAGAAAGAAGCAATGCCTGGCGATTGCTTTTAAAGACTGGAACTGTCTGTGGGTTAACCTCAAGGCCTCCTCCAATGAGGATAGAGAATTCAGGCACCCCCCCACTTTTCACACCTATTTGTTAGTTGCTGTTGGGGGTTGGTGGGCTAAAAACTCCTTTCTATAGTTCCCTCCAAACTAACTATAGTCAGGCTTGAGAACTGCAATACAGGCCTGAGTCCTTTGTCCAGCACACATAGCTGAGGCCCAACAGAAGTATACATGAATAAGTCTTGGTGTGTGACAGCTGTGATTTAAAGCTGATGTAAGATGAATAATTCTGCAAATGAAAGTGTCAGAAAGCTTCATGATTTTGAGATGGCCCGCAGACCACATTTGTTCTGACTGAATATAAAGTGCTAAAGACTGTCGATGTAAATGTTAAACATTTATCATCTGTCTCATTTGGGTGTTTTGTTTCACTTTCATTTGTTGATTGCCTTCCAATAATTATTATTGATAATACTGATTTTAGGGAAAGGCCAGGCACAACAGTGGAGGCATCGGGATGGTCTTTCTAAACTTCAGTTTTATACCAAAGAAAACTGGGCTCATTGGATTTCTGTGATTCTCATCTTTGTTATCTAGTCTAAACAACACAAAGCCTGTTTACAACCTGCAACAACAGAGACCATCCAAAGTTAAGCAGAGTAAGAGTTCACATGACCCCTTTGACCCCTTCAACAGAGGTAAACAGAGGCATCTCTAAAACTTGTTCAGGTCTCTGAAAACGAAACAGGGAGTTTGAAGATCTTAGACAAAGTTAAAGGTGAAAGCATGGAAACACATTCAGCCAGAATTCTTTGTTAATGATGTAAGAAATTAAACAACAGGACCTGACACAAATAAATACACCATGTTCAAAGAAATGAGGGCCAACCTTGAAAGGAAAAGCCAACCAATCACAGTCCTGTATCCAGTTACAGATGGTATGACTTATTGTCAGATGATCACACTACACAGAACACTTTCAGACGAGATAAAACGTTACTGCAATGATCTGATCAAATCTGAAAAAAACCGTTTGATTTGAATGTTAGCCCATTTACAGTGACAAAAACTAAGAAGAAAATACGAGAGGTAAAAAAAAACAAAAACATGGAGTTCAAGCTAACAAGGCTGAGGCTTGTGAAGAAAACATTAAACAGATCCTGATATGGCCATTGGCAGTGTTTAAAGACTGAATGATGGAAAATAAAGTGTAAACACATGTTGACAGGTCACAAAATATCAATTAGGGGCTGCAAGGGTTCAACAGTCACGTCACAATTAACAGAGAAATGTTCATGTTTATTTATCATTATTTGTAAGCATGGTTCTTTTAGGAAAGTGTAGTTAACTTTGAATGTAGTTTTAACTGGAGAATGTGAAAGATGCTTTCGTTCTGCCACACGATTACCTCGTGGTATTTTATCCCAAGTCACCTGCCACCTTGATGCAGTTGACATTGTGTCTCTCAAAGCCACACAATATGTCACCAAAGTATAGTGTCAGGAATTCACTGATGAACATTTATTGGAATGATTCCTGAGCAGCCATGCCTCAGAGAGACTTTTGATTCAAGGTTTCAGTGGAACCCAACGCTATTCATGGTATCACGACATCTCTACACACAGTTATTCATTATATCTCAACCAATCAATCTTTATTTGTATAGGGCCAATTCAAAACAAATTTTTATCTCAAGACACTTTCACTTTCCATTAGTATTAACTCATCCATTCATACCGATTCACACGCTGATGGTAGAGGCCGCTGCGTAAAGAGTCCGTCAGTATTAACTCATCCATTCATACACATTCACACGCTGATGGTAGAGGCTGCTGAGTAAAGAGTCCATCAGTATTAACTCATCCATTCATACACATTCACACGCTGATGGTAGAGGCTGCTGTGTAAAGAGTCCGTCAGTATTAACTCATCCATTCATACACATTCACACGCTGATGGTAGAGGCCGCTGAGTAAAGAGTCCGTCAGTATTAACTCATCCATTCATACACATTCACACGCTGATGGTAGAGGCCGCTGAGTAAAGAGTCCGTCAGTATTAACTCATCCATTCATACACATTCACACGCTGATGGTAGAGGCCGCTGTGTAAAGAGTCCGTCAGTATTAACTCATCCATTCATACACATTCACACGCTGATGGTAGAGGCCGCTGTGTAAAGAGACCGTCAGTATTAACTCATCCATTCACACACATTCACACACTGATGGTAGAGGCTGCTGAGTTAAGAGTCCGTCAGTATTAACTCATCCATTCACACACATTCACACACTGATGGTAGAGGCTGCTGAGTTAAGAGTCCGTCAGTATTAACTCAACAGCCCCCCCTGCAGGTGAGACGTGGTAATGCATTCTTTGTTTTGAAAGGATGGGTTCGTTCGAATTGTCCCTCCTGTCTCCTCTCACGATCCACTTCACCTTTAACCCCGGAAGCATTTAAGTGGCGGCCATGATAAGAACCGTTCGAATTCTCTAAAATTTAAGGAAAGGTGGGTCAATGTTTCCTTTATAACCTCCTTTAGGATACACTGGTCCATCCGTTACGAAAGGAGATGAGATATGCCGCCCCACAATTCCTTGCGTTTGAAGCGAGTCGCGCATCCGACAATTCACGGAAATGAACGATGATCGTAAAGTGACACAGATCATGTAAGGGATAAAAGATAAGAGACATTTTTATCCAGATGATGTTTTATTCCACATATTTCAAGTTTCAACACGGCAGACCCACGTCATTAACCTCCGCCGGCCCGTCACATTTAATGACGTGGCCTAGTGGAAATGTGGTCGGATTGTCAGAGCAACGAGATCGCCTTTCCCTAAGTCCTTTATGAATTCTCCTAACATCTTTCCTTAACCTCATGACGTTTTCCCCGGGGTCAAGGTGAAGAGGATAGTGAAAGGAGATAGGAGAGACAATTCCAATGCACCCTCTATCTCAGTTTAACCTGACACAGCCTACAGCCCCCCCCCCGCAGGTGAGACGTGGTAATGCATTCTTTGTTTTGAAAGGTTATATCTCAGTTTAACCTGACATAGCCTACGTATAACTCAATCTCCAGTTATAGATCTAAACACTGACAAACTGTACCATTAATAGGAGGAACAGCACAGCCAGTGGTGGGCGGCAGCGTTACTGTCGAGACAGAACATTTGACCGGCATAGTGCGCATGAAGTGATGACATTAATAACAAGTAGGTTAAGCAACTATAACTGCCGATGGTATCAGTTTATGGATAGGGTGGTAGTTTGTGTTTTAAGTGTTAAGTGAATAAACTAACCTACCTTACCTTGACCTACAGTGACATCCACTTTCATCCATCAGTCACATCCTGCTCCAGGTTTCCTCCCATCCTGAGTGTTTGTCATGGACCTTAGAGAGAGAGAGGTCGAGATAAAGCTGTGATGATAGAGCAGCCAAATACACCCACTGACAAACAGTGTGTGTGTGTGTGTGTGTGTGTGTGTGTGTGTGTGTGTGTGTGTGTGTGTGTGTGTGTGTGTGTGTGTGTGTGTGTGTGTGTGTGTGTGTGTGTGTGTGTGTGTGTGTGTTTAAAAGGCTGATGGGTGTAAAGCTCAGGGGTTCATTCTCAGTAAATAAGGATGTTTACTTAATTTAATATTTATCCACCTTCATTCATCAGTGAATGAAAGTCACCATGACTCATACAGTGCAGTTAATGAAATTCAGGCTGATAAACGTCGTTTGAATCATTTAGAATCTCAAGAGGACGTTTTCAATTTAAATAAAAAATATTGATGTATCAGGACTTTCTCACCACAAAACAGCAACTGGACGAGGGCAACACAGGCCGACAGCATTTTGTCAGTCCATCGACGGGACAGCAGCATTTTGGCGGGACTGACATATCTATAGTTTCACCTGTTCTCTCCACAACACCTGGACCGACATATGTATAGTTTCACCTGTTCTCTCTACAACACCTGGACCGACATATGTATAGTTTCACCTGTTCTCTCTACAACACCTGGACTGACATATCTATAGTTTCACCTGTTCTCTCTACAACACCTGGACCGACATATGTATAGTTTCACCTGTTCTCTCTACAACACCTGGACTGACATATCTATAGTTTCACCTGTTCTCTCTACAACACCTGGACTGACATATCTATAGTTTCACCTGTTCTCTCTACAACACCTGGACTGACATATCTATAGTTTCACCTGTTCTCTCTACAACACCTGGACTGACATATCTATAGTTTCACCTGTTCTCTCTACAACACCTGGACTGACATATCTATAGTTTCACCTGTTCTCTCTACAACACCTGGACTGACATATCTATAGTTTCACCTGTTCTCTCTACAACACCTGGACCGACATATCTATAGTTTCACCTGTTCTCTCTACAACACCTGGACCGACATATCTATAGTTTCACCTGTTCTCTCTACAACACCTGGACTGACATATCTATAGTTTCACCTGTTCTCTCTACAACACCTGGACCGACATATCTATAGTTTCACCTGTTCTCTCTACAACACCTGGACCGACATATCTATAGTTTCACCTGTTCTCTCTACAACACCTGGACCGACATATGTATAGTTTCACCTGTTCTCTCTACAACACCTGGACTGACATATACAATATGTATATATATGTATATATATATACGCTATATATATGTATATAGCGTATATATACATATATATGTATGTAAATATATATATATATATATATATATATATATATATATATACATGATAGTTCTGTAAGATTATTTTAAGAGCACTTGAGGTTTAATGAACCTTGAAGGTTGTAAACCTTTTTTTTCTATTTTATTGATGAACTCTTTGAAGATTAAGATGAACAACCCCCTTCCCACCGGATTGTTGATGGATGGCTTGCCTCCCCCCACCCCCTTGCTCCCTATCCCTCTTCCTGCATCTTATTCCATCTCTCCCCCATCCCTTTCCAAGTCCGGCGCAGTCTAGGCCTGTGAAGGCTGTTTCGTCATGGGCCGGGGATCCGGCTGAAAATTTCTGCCTTTTAATAAGAAAGTTTTTTCTTACCACTGTAACTTTTGCTGCTTTGCTAAAGTGCTCATGATGGATAGGCCGGATCTTTGTAATATAGCAATGAGTAAGGTCTTTTACCTGCTCTTTGTAACATAACAATGAGTAAGGTCTTTTACCTGCTTTTTGTAACATAACAATGAGTAAGGTCTTTTACCTGCTTTTTGTAACATAACAATGAGTAAGGTCTTTTACCTGCTTTTTGTAACATAACAATGAGTAAGGTCTTTTACCTGCTCTTTGTAATATAGCAATGAGTAAGGTCTTTTACCTGCTTTTTGTAACATAACAATGAGTAAGGTCTTTTACCTGCTCTTTGTAACATAACAATGAGTAAGGTCTTTTACCTGCTTTTTCGTAATGTTAACAGACAAAGAGTAAGGTATTTTATCTGCTTTTTGTAAAGTGTCTCAAGATAACACTTGTTATGAATTGACGCTATACAAATAAAAATTGATTGATTGATTGATTGATTGATATATCTAATTTCAGTACAGAGGGTAAGTTACACTCACAGTTCAGTGCAACCTTCATGTCTTTACTGTCTGTACCTTACTTCAGTATATTTGTTAATGTTACTTAAAATTCACTTGCTCCTGTGATGTCATTGAACAAATAAAAAACATCACAACTTTTACAGCAACTTTATAAAAAATTAAAAAAAGTCGAAAGAACGCAGTGAGATCCCTGTAGGGACTGGATTAGTCTCTCCGTCCCCCTCATGTCAACATGAAGAGAAGGACAATCATTCTGGATATCCAGTGTTTAGTTTCCCATGGCCCTCTCTGCCAAGCCGCAGCATTCAGCAGGCCACATCAGTCTTTATTGACACATCACAAAGATCCATCACAGGATGAACATCCTGGACCGACCCAGCTGACTCACAATGGATTATTGACGCAGCTTCAAATAATCAACACAGGCCCAAAAGTACTTCACCACCTTAGAGCAACATGCGTCATGTTTACACCTGAACAAGGCGCTTTATTGTGTTCATCTCCACACCAGGCTCAGTGATGGGTGTGGACTACAAGGACTTATCTCTCACACAGACACATCTTTGTGTTTCATCTCGGAAGAGTCTGACATGAGAGTCACTCAGAGTGAATCAATAAAGATGGAAAAACTTTCTCTTTGGAGAAAGAAGCTCTTTATTGGATTGACCTCCTCCTCTTGGGGGTCTGACATGAAGCCCTCAGCTGAGTGTAGTTCTCCTCGTTAAGATGGAGGGTATAAGTGCAGCAGCAAGCTTTGGGATGAACTCCCCTCACTCCAGCAGAAACAGGTACAGACACAATCTGTAATCACCAAGGTTTCAAAATCTGTCAGTAATAGTAGAAACGATCTCTCTGCTGCCACTCGAGTCAATGCTCCTGTTTCCACATCAAGCATCGCGGTACGTCTTTGGAGCGTGCCAGCTATTTTTGACAGAGCAAGCTGCAAGCACGTGTCAAACTGGACAGAATAGAATGACCCAGACAGGAAGTCAGACAAGGAAATACACAGAGCGTCAATTTCAAAATAAAACAGAATATACGGACTCCTGGGCCCCCTTACTCGTACCTGGTTAACTCAGTTAGCTGGATCATTTCAGGATAACCTGACATCAGTGCCTCAAAGCAGCTTAAGCTAAATCACTATAGCAACAGATCAATACATTTAAATCTGCTCCAGGGCAGGTTTATTTCAGTTAGTCAGATCTAAACACACCCCGCCCAAAAAAATAAAAGCAAATTCTCGTTTACAGTTTTTACCTTTTTGAATGATATAAACTGATTGTTTTGAAATAGGTGATTGAGGTGAGGGATTCCTCTTTGTTGCCATGATGGGAAGTAGATGGGGGTGTTGTGCAGCTGGAAGTCTGGGTTATGCCATATTGGGGTATATCTACATGGTGATAGTGATGACTTGGTGATATTATGAGTTTTCCACCAGGCTGTCAGAGTTGACGATATGATGATGGTTTTGTGGTAGTCCAGTTTTTTAATTGATTGTGGTAGGAAGGGAAGGTCTGCAATTGAAATGGTTTTACATTGGTTTTGTTCCAGTTCTAGCCATTGGTTGTTGTATTTTTCTTTTTGCATCCGTTTGAATGTTGTAATTCATTTGACAGATGGTAGTAGAGAAAGTTTGGTGCTTCGAGGCCGCCCTGTGACTTATGGTTTTGTAATGTTTTTAATGAAATTCTAGCTTTTTTGTTTTTCCAGTAAAATTGTGATGATAATGAATCTATTGTTTTAAACCATTTGTCAGTGGGAGTGATGGGGAGCATTGAGAATAAATAATTCATCTGTGGTAAGGTTTTCATTTTAACTGTGGCGATTCGTCCAATGAGAGTGAGTGTTACTTTAGTCCAGAGCTTAAAGTCATCCTCTATTTTTTTTAGCAGGGGGGTGTAATTAAGGTGAAAAAATTGTGACAGCCTGGCGGAAATGCCTAGGTATTTTATTTTGCCAGTGTTAAATGGGAGGGTGAGATCTTGGACTGCAGAATCCCAGGCTCCTTCTGATAATGGCAGGATGGTTGATTTATTCCAGTTTATGGTATAGTGAGAGACGGAAGAAAAATGTGTAATAATACTAAAGGTTTCTTGTAATGACGTTGAAGGGTTTTGAAGGTGTAATAATAAATTGTCTGCATAAAGGCTTATTTCATGCTCTGCTTGTTCACTGTAGCTTCCTTTAATGTTATTGTTTTGTCTTATTGCTGCTGCGAGTGGTTCGATAAAAAATCCCTTATTGGGATTCAAAAGTAGTGTCATTGCAGCAGTGTTCATGTGTGTGGGTATGTTGGAGGTTGCTTTAACTTCTGTAGTAACTCTATGGAATAGTGGTGATAATATGTCCCAAAAGTGTTTGTAGAATTCTGCAGGAAGTCCGTCTGATCCAGGAGATTTATTGCTTGGCATTTTATGTAGGACTTTGTGTAGTTCTTCAGTGGTGATGGGTGCATCTAAAAAGTTTACTTGTTCTGATGGCAGGTTCTAGGTTCTAGGTTATTTAGAACGGTGTCTATTTCTGATTGGTTGGGTTCATGATCGGGGGAGTACAGGTTGCTGTAAAACTTATAAAATACTTTATTTATTTCTTCTGGGTTATGGGTGATGGTGCAATCAGTGTTAAGTATAGATGGGATTATTGCTTTTTTCCTTTTTTCAATTGGAGAAGATTAGCCAGGTATTTGCTTGATTTGTTACTGTATTGAAAGTTCTCATATTTGAGCTGTTGGATAATGAACTGTGTGTTTTTTTTTTATGTATGATGCTTTCCAGTTTGCATTTAAGTTGATTCAATTCATTTTGTGTTTGTTCACTGGGGTTATCGCTGTGCAGTCTTGTTAATTGTTTGATTTTTGTGTCTAGATCATTTTCATGTTTTTGTTGCTGTTTTTTCTTGCGTGATGAATATGATATTATTATTCCTCTTATTACTGTTTTGCCTGTTTCCCATAATAGTGACGGTGAATAGTGAGATCAATGACATAAAATCAGGGTCCTGTAGAAGTGGTGTATTAAAGCGTCATTTTGTGGGTGGCTTGATGTGGGATTTGATGTTTATTGACAGGGAGACTGGAGTGTGATCACTGATTATGATGGGATGAATTTTATTTTCTCTAATGTGTCGGGAGAGTGAATTACTTATGAGGAAGAAATCTATTCTGGAGGAGATTGGTGGAGGGGTGAAAAGTATGAATATTCTCTGGATGATGGATTTCTCATTCTCCAACTATTATACTGACTATTAAGTCCAAGATCCTTCATGTATTGCTTAATTATTTCAGTGGAGTGCCAGATTCTTGAGTTAGCGGGGGTGCTGGAGCGGTCAATTGTGGGGTTGATGAAGCCACGTACACTCCATGTTACCAAGTTAAGTGAGTGCATTGTTGTGTGTTATGTATGTCTTGGTCTGAATGGAGAAGGGGAGAGAAGTGAGTGTGGAGAGAAGGGGGGGGAGTGCCTGAGGCTGTCTGTACAAACAGGTATAACATAAATACAGAGAGACATACACATCACAGGACATAAACATGTTAAGGGTGAGGGGTGAAGACAAAAAACAAAACAAAAACTTAAGCTTCTGCACAAATGACAGAAGGGAGAAAATCTGAGGGGGTCATGGGTAGGTCATAGGATGTCGGGTAAGAAGCTTAAAGTATAATAGATGAGATGAGATGAGATTCAACTTTATTGTCATTACACATATACAAGTATAGAGTAACGAAATGAGGTTTAGCATCTCACCAGAAGTGCAAATAAGCAGAAAGTGCAAGAGTCTGTGCTATGTACAGTAATTACAAAATTTACAGATGTAGACAAAAAAAGTGAATTATGAGGTAAATCTGGATGGCTGGATTAATGGGATGCTATAAATATAAATAAATGCTATAAATAAGTAATGCTACAAAATAAGTGTGTTTTTAGGATTATAATATACAGATTAAGGTGCAGTGAGCATGCTATACTAATAATATACAGATTAAGATGCAGTGAGCATGCTATACTAATAATATACAGATTAAGATGCAGTGAGCATGCTATACTAATAATATACAGATTAAGATGCAGTGAGCATGCTATACTAATAATATACAGATTAAGATGCAGTGAGCATGTTATACAAGTTTACAGATAATTTAAAGAATATGAACATACTATAATACAATAATACAGATGGATGAGAGATGTGTGTGTGTGACCAGGAGGAGTGGTGGGGGGATGATGGGTGTGAGGTGATATGGAGGGGAAAGGGGGGTCAGCAGGGTGCGGAGAGAGAGAGGGAGAGAGAGAGAGAGAGACAGAGTTCAGAGTTCGGGGGGTAGAGTTCAGTAGAGAAACAGCTCTGGGGAAAAAGCTGTTCCTCAGTCTGCTGGTTCTGGTCCGGAGGCTTCTGAAGCGCCTGCCGGAGGGCAGGAGGGTAAACAGTCTGTGGGCAGGGTGGGAGGAGTCTTTAAGGATGCCACGAGCTCGCCGCAGACAGCGTGTTCTTTGGACATCCTCAATGGCAGGAAGTGGACACCTTGTGATGCGCTGGGCGGTTTTTACCACCCGCTGTAGCGCCTTACGGTCTGTGACAGAGCAGTTTCCGTACCAGACTGAGACACTGCTGGTCAGGATGCTCTCGATCACACAGCGGTAGAAGTTCATCAGTACAGCTGAAGACAGGTGGTGTCTCTTCAGTGTCCTCAGGAAAAAGAGGCGTTGATGAGCCTTCTTAACCAGACTGGAGGTGTTAGTGGACCAGGAGAGGTCCTCTGTGATGTGGGTCCCCAGGAACTTGAAGCTGGAGACACGTTCAACAGCCATCCCGTTGATGTGAATGGGGTTGTGCGTGCTTCCTCTTTCTCTCCTGAAGTCCACGATGATCTCCTTCGTCTTGCTGGTGTTGAGGAGCAGGTTGTTGTCAGCACACCAGGCGGCCAGATGCTGTACCTCCTCCCTGTAGGCCGTGTCATCGTTGTTGCTGATGAGGCCAATCACCGCTGTATCGTCCGCAAACTTGATGATGGTGTTGGATCCATGTACAGGTCTGCAGTCGTGGGTGAAGAGGGAGTAGAGGAATGGGCTCAGCACACAGCCCTGTGGTACGCCTGTGTTGAGTGTGATGGTGGTGGAGCAGGTGTGTCCTGACTTAACATACTGGGGTCTGTTGGTCAGAAAGTCCATTATCCAGTGACGGAGGGAGGAGTTGAAGCCCAGGTCTCCGAGTTTAGTGTTTAACTTGGAGGGGATGACAGAGTTGAATGCTGAGCTAAAATCAACAAACAGCATTCGTGCGTATGTGTTGTTATTGTCCAGATGTGTGAGCACAGAGTGCAGCGCAGTGGAGACTGCATCCTCTGTACTCCTGTTGCTGCGGGAGGCAAACAGGAATGGGTCCAGTGTGGGTGGGAGGCAGTTTTTCAGGTGTACTAGGACCAGTCGCTCAAAGCACTTCATAGAATAGAGAGCGTTATTTATTTTAAGTTAGGAATGTTTGAGTCATTTTAATTCAGTTCATTCAGAAAAGCCATGATGTGATTTTTGTGTTTGGGAATAACTGTCCTTCAATATACAGCTTGTCAACGACCAGAGATGTATGTTTGTTGTTGCTTGTGTTTTCTTTAAGATTTGAATAACACGCTCCAGCATTCCCACTATTGTTATTCAAATCTTTATTATTCAACTTCTACTTCCGTGCGTTTTTCGCCGCGCTTCTCCTCTTCAACCATTTGTGCTACGTCCACCATTCAACTATCATACTATCCGGCTTCTTCGGGACATGATGGCTATGACTTTTCACTTTTTAACTACTTTTACTTTTTAAGTTATTCCACTTTTTCTACAAAACTTTGCCCCATTGAAATGAATAGAAAGATTTTCCACTTTTCCACTTTTTTCTCAGCCTTATAACTTTGGCTCTGTTCTGCCTAGAGACTCCATTTTTGCTTTAAAACATTCACACCCTTTTCCACTATTCACACTACTTTCACTTGTCTTGCTACTTTTTATACTTTTCAAACTGTACCTCCAAATGTTTGGTGATGTTTTGAACTTCTTTCACATTTTAGAGTGAGTGACATCATCGCTAGAGTGGGACAGAGTTCTGAGATAGTTTCAAAATCTCCCGAACAAATTGCTCTACTGACCATAATCTTCACCCCACACACATATATTTACCCTCAAAATGTAGGAAAACTTGTCCTCTCTCACACATTGACTTTTCAGGACAATTGGAGAAAAGGTTTTTACACTGTGAGCTTCAAAGCGACAGGTGGTCCAGGTAAATCTCCATCTGGGGTTAAGGTAAACTTCAGCCTGACTTCACTGACCAAACCTCTTGGGACTAACTTTTTAAATCGCTGTGGTTTCCACATTTCTTGGATCCCAGACATGAAAATCACATCAATGCGTTCGTCCATTTGTCCTCTTACTCACAAAATCATCATTTAGCCACCAACTCTTAATTTAAGCCCTTGAAATGAGCACTCAATAGGGAGACGTTTTCCCCTTTTTCTCATTGTCTGATGAGACTGTACTGTTTATGCAGTATCTTCTACTTCTACTACTGTTTCTTCATCTTCTACTAATACTTCTTCTTCTACTACTCCTTTTACTTCTTCTACTTCTTCTTCTACTACTATTCTTTTACTATTTCCTCTTCTACTTTTTCTTCATCTACTCTTCCTTCAGCTGTTTTTGCTGATTCTTCTTTTACTTTTTGTTCTTCTGCTTTTACTGCTTTTTCTTCTTCTTCTTCTACTACTATTCTTTTACTATTTTCTCTTCTTCTACTTTTTCTTCATCTACTCTTCCTTCAGCTGTTTCTGCTGATTCTTCTTCATTCAGCAGTGTTTTGCAAAACATTTCAACGGTCAGCATTCCCACGCATTTTCTGCAGGTAAATGCAAATTGTCCAGTCACACTCTACTATTACTCCGCAACATATTGCAATACATCCATTGTCCAAAAGATGATGGAAAGCTGAGAGATAGGCAGGGCAATTCAGGGCAGAATCAGGCAGACAGGAGGGCGGGGGGCAGGGGTTCTCCTGAGATCAGACATGATGTGGAAGTGGCGTACAAAGCATCAGAGTCCTCTATATGACGCTTTAATAATGATTCATGCATTTACTCTCTTTAGGTTGAGAAGTTAATGGGATTGTCTTCATGAATCTTATCAAAGAGATTTATATTAAGTGCTTGTGGAAAAACTGGAAAATTAAAAGGAAAGATGTTCTCAAAAAAGTTCATGAGCTACCATTCAGATATAAATAAAGCAGTTGAGGTTTGATTTCATGTTATACGAATGAAATGTTGTTTACTAAGCAAGAGTGAAACTGTGACCATTTTTCAAACACAGGCAGCTCATTCTGATTCATTAAATGAAGCTTAATACTGCAAATATTTACAGAAACATATTGCATTCACATAAGAAAATAAAAAAAACTCCTCCATTTTAATGACTTAAAAAAATTATCTTGTAATTACAAGTTACAAGGTGATAATTTTCTGGGCACAACAAGTTCAAGTTAGTTCAAGTTATCTTTATTAGTCAAATGCACAACATAACGGGCAAAGCATTCATAGCTGGCAATTAAATTTTTGGGGCAACATCTTAGGGTTTAGGAGTTCAAGGGGTTTACATCTCCGAGTGTAGAGGTCCTGTATGGATGGCAGATCAGACCTGTTGATGTACTGTGCAGTTTTCACGACCCTCTGCAGAGCTTTGCGGTCGTGGTCGTTGCAATTTCCATACCAGATGGTGATGCAGCCAGTCAGGATACTCTCGATGGTGCATCGGTAAGATGTTGCAGAGTATCCTGGTGCCCATACCAAACCTCTTCAGTCTGAAGATGTCTCGCTGCCTTAACAACAATGTCGGTGTGGTGTGACCAGGACAGGTCCTCAGTGATGTGTACCCCAAAGAACCTGAAGCTACTGACTCGCTCTACTGCAGCCCCATCTATGTAGATGGGGCGTGCTCTCCTCCCTGAGCTAGAGTGCAGCTCCATCAGCGTGAGAGTGCAGCTCCATCAGAGTGCAGCTCCATCAGTGTGAGAGTGCAGCTCCATCAGCGTGAGAGTGCAGCTCCATCAGCGTGAGAGTGCAGCTCCATCAGAGTGAGAGTGCAGCTCCATCAGAGTGAGAGTGCAGCTCCATCAGAGTGAGAGTGCAGCTCCATCAGAGTGCAGCTCTATCAGAGTGAGAGTGCAGCTCCATCAGCGTGAGAGTGCAGCTCCATCAGCGTGAGAGTGCAGCTCTATCAGTGTGAGTGCAGCTCCATCAGAGTGAGAGAGCAGCTCCATCAGAGTGAGAGTGCAGCTCCATCAGAGTGAGAGTGCAGCTCCGTCAGAGTGCAGCTCTATCAGAGTGAGAGAGCAGCTCCATCAGAGTGAGAGTGCAGCTCCATCAGAGTGAGAGAGCAGCTCCATCAGAGTGAGAGTGCAGCTCCATCAGAGTGAGAGTGCAGCTCCATCAGAGTGAGAGTGCAGCTCCGTCAGAGTGCAGCTCTATCAGAGTGAGAGAGCAGCTCCATCAGAGTGAGAGTGCAGCTCCGTCAGAGTGCAGCTCTATCAGAGTGAGAGAGCAGCTCCATCAGAGTGAGAGTGCAGCTCCGTCAGAGTGCAGCTCTATCAGAGTGAGAGTGCAGCTCCATCAGAGTGCAGCTCTATCAGAGTGAGAGTGCAGCTCTATCAGAGTGAGAGTGCAGCTCCATCAGCGTGAGAGTGCAGCTCCACCAGTGTGAGAGTGCAGCTCCATCAGAGTGAGAGTGCAGCTCCATCAGAGTGAGAGTGCAGCTCCATCAGAGTGCAGCTCCATCAGAGTGCAGCTCCATCAGAGTGCAGCTCCATCAGCGTGAGAGTGCAGCTCCGTCAGAGTGCAGCTCCATCAGCGTGAGAGTGCAGCTCCGTCAGAGTGCAGCTCTATCAGAGTGAGAGTGCAGCTCCATCAGAGTGAGAGTGCAGCTCCATCAGCGTGAGAGTGCAGCTCCGTCAGAGTGCAGCTCCATCAGAGTGAGAGTGCAGCTCCGTCAGAGTGCAGCTCTATCAGAGTGAGAGTGCAGCTCCGTCAGAGTGCAGCTCCATCAGAGTGAGAGTGCAGCTCCGTCAGAGTGAGAGTGCAGCTCCATCAGAGTGCAGCTCTATCAGAGTGAGAGTGCAGCTCTATCAGAGTGCAGCTCTATCAGAGTGAGAGTGCAGCTCCATCAGAGTGAGAGTGCAGCTCCATCAGAGTGAGAGTGCAGCTCCATCAGAGTGAGAGTGCAGCTCCATCAGAGTGCAGCTCCATCAGAGTGAGAGTGCAGCTCTATCAGAGTGAGAGTGCAGCTCCATCAGAGTGAGAGTGCAGCTCCATCAGAGTGCAGCTCTATCAGAGTGAGAGTGCAGCTCTATCAGAGTGAGAGTGCAGCTCCATCAGAGTGCAGCTCTATCAGAGTGCAGCTCTATCAGAGTGCAGCTCTATCAGAGTGAGAGTGCAGCTCCATCAGAGTGCAGCTCTATCAGAGTGCAGCTCCGTCAGAGTGCAGCTCCATCAGAGTGAGAGTGCAGCTCCGTCAGAGTGCAGCTCCATCAGAGTGAGAGTGCAGCTCCGTCAGAGTGAGAGTGCAGCTCCATCAGAGTGAGAGTGCAGCTCCATCAGAGTGAGAGTGCAGCTCCGTCAGAGTGAGAGTGCAGCTCCATCAGAGTGCAGCTCCATCAGAGTGAGAGTGCAGCTCCATCAGAGTGCAGCTCTGTCAGAGTGAGAGTGCAGCTCCGTCAGAGTGCAGCTCCATCAGAGTGAGAGTGCAGCTCCGTCAGAGTGAGAGTGCAGCTCCATCAGAGTGAGAGTGCAGCTCCATCAGAGTGAGAGTGCAGCTCCGTCAGAGTGAGAGTGCAGCTCCGTCAGAGTGAGAGTGCAGCTCCATCAGAGTGAGAGTGCAGCTCCGTCAGAGTGAGAGTGCAGCTCCATCAGAGTGAGAGTGTCCATCAGAGTGAGAGTGCAGCTCCATCAGTGTGAGAGTGTCCGTCAGAGTGAGAGTGCAGCTCCATCAGAGTGAGAGTGCAGCTCCATCAGAGTGAGAGTGCAGCTCCATCAGAGTGAGAGTGTCCATCAGAGTGAGAGTGCAGCTCCATCAGAGTGAGAGTGCAGCTCCATCAGAGTGAGAGTACAGCTCCGTCAGAGTGAGAGTGTCCATCAGAGTGAGAGTGCAGCTCCATCAGAGTGAGAGTGCAGCTCCATCAGAGTGAGAGTGTCCATCAGAGTGAGAGTGTCCATCAGAGTGAGAGTGTCCGTCAGAGTGAGAGTGCAGCTCCATCAGAGTGAGAGTGCAGCTCCATCAGAGTGAGAGTGCAGCTCCATCAGAGTGAGAGTACAGCTCCATCAGAGTGCAGCTCCATCAGAGTGCAGCTCCATCAGAGTGAGAGTGCAGCTCCATCAGTGTGAGAGTGCAGCTCCATCAGAGTGAGAGTGCAGCTCCGTCAGAGTGAGAGTGCAGCTCCATCAGAGTGAGAGTGTCCATCAGAGTGAGAGTGTCCATCAGAGTGAGAGTGTCCGTCAGAGTGAGAGTGCAGCTCCATCAGAGTGAGAGTGCAGCTCCATCAGAGTGAGAGTACAGCTCCATCAGAGTGCAGCTCCATCAGAGTGCAGCTCCATCAGAGTGCAGCTCCATCAGTGTGAGAGTGCAGCTCCATCAGAGTGAGAGTGCAGCTCCGTCAGAGTGCAGCTCCATCAGAGTGCAGCTCCATCAGTGTGAGAGTGCAGCTTCATCAGTGTGAGAGTGCAGCTCCATCAGAGTGAGAGTGCAGCTCCATCAGAGTGAGAGTGCAGCTCCATCAGAGTGAGAGTGTCCATCAGAGGAAATATGCAGATATCTTCTCTCCACAATTGTGTTTGTGTCTGAAGATCATCAGAGTTATATAATTTGCAACTGCACAGTTTAAGGAAACATTAGAGACTGTAATCTATTTTTAGTGAAATCCGTCTGTCTCAATGTTTGTCCTTCAACACATTGACACACTTCCAGCACCTTCACTTAACATGACAGGACACACATACATGAGAGGCCTGCAGGGGAACAAGCTGCTGGGTACACTGAAAGAGGTGATGACATGTTTACTGAACAAACAAATAGTAACTGCAAACACTCAGGTATTTATTTAAGCCTCTCTTACCTGTACAGGTGGAGCAGCTCCACCCTCACTCTCAGGATATAAAAGGACACATCGTGCAGGTGAGTCGCTCAGAGAAGGTCAGTCCTCCGGTTCAACATGGGGACCAAAGAACTACGATCCACGTTATGGCTCGTCTATGTGGCGCTGCTCGTCTGCTCCCTGACCGAGGATGGTGAGCCTCTCACACACACACACACACACACACACACACACACACACACACACACACACACACACACATATACACACACACACACACACACACACACACACACACACACACACACACACACATATACACACACACACACACAGACACACACACACACACACACATATACACACACACACACACACACACACACACACACACACACACACACACACAGACACACACACACACACACACACACATATACACACACACACACACACACACACACACACATACACACAGACACACACACACACACACATATACACACACACATATACACACACATATACACACACACACACACACACACACACACACACACACACACATATACACACACACACACTCACACGTCGTTTTCATACAGGAATGAAACGAAAAATGCCGTTGCTCTTTACTGTACTGTGTTTGTTCATTTTGTGCAGCATAGGATGAAGCCCCCACGGGCACGGGACCTAACCCTAAACTCTAGTGCAACATACCGGGGAACGTGTGCATCTGGCTGTGCGCTGGTTAAATCGTTACCCCTACACCCTTTCTTTTCATCTGACACTGTGGTCTTGTCCCGTCTCATCAGTATAACGGCTTTGCAAGACAATTTAACCATTTCCATAAACTGTGCTTGTGATTTTGTATTGGAGGACTCTAAGAAAGATACCTCCTCCAAATAACTTAAACAGAGGTGTCTTATTGTTCTATAGCTGCTGATTTCAGGGAATGTGCAACCCAATCCAGGTCCAGATTCTTCTATAAATTTTAACACTCCTGCCGACTTTAAATCAAGGTCTGGTCTTGGTTTCATCCATCTGAATGTACACAGTTTAATAGCTAAAATGGACATGATTCATATCTGGGCGAACTCAACAGATGCTTCTGTAATTGTTCTATCTGAAACTTGGTTGAGTAAATCTGTTCTGAACAAGGATATTAGTATCGATGGTTATAATATATTTAGGACTGACCGGCCCAAAGGGGGAGGGGGTATTGCAATTTATATAAAAAGCAAGTTTCATGCAAATGTGCTTCTCTTCAAGTCAGAGAGTAAGCAGTTTGAATTGTTGGCTCTTGATCTTGAGATATCGAAATCTCTCCATATAACTGTTGTTGGTTGTTATAGGACACCTTCAGCTGTCAGCAGTGCACTATCCACCCTGATGCAGCTTTAAACAGAATTGAAGTTTAATGAAATTGTCATTATTGGAGATTTTAACTGGAACTGGTTAAAACCAGTATCTGATGATTTTAAAGCTTACTGTGACTCGCTAACCCTCTTTCAAATTGTCGATAGCCCCACTAGACCCAATCTTAAATGTCCAGAAAAATCATCTCTAATAGATTTTATTCTAACAAACACTCCTCATAAATACACAACCGACATTAGTGACCATTGTGTTATTGCCTCAGTGAGAAATACAAAAATCCCCAAAACCAAGCCACGCATCATTATAAAGCGTGACATGAAACATTTTAATGAACAAGGGTTTTTTCATGACTTGTTTAATTTTGACTGGCAGAAAATGCATCATATTCCTGATGTTGAAAGTGCATGGAAATTCTTTTATGATGGTTTCACAAAAATTGTGGACAAGCATGCTCCCCTCAGAGAGTACAGAGTTATCTAACTCAATTCATGAGCGAAATATAGCATGGGCAAAAGCCAGGAGATCAGGTCTGGATTCGGACTGGCTGCTTTACAGGCAGATGAGCAATGCTCTCACAGCTGCAATTAGGAAAGCCAAAGCTGATCATTTCCTTACAGAAACCTCAAGCAACCTAAACAATCCCTTGAAATTCTGGAAGACAATTAAATCCCTGGCTGGAAATACAAATGGAATTGAGCTTCCTGCATACATTGTTAAGGACTCACTTAAAGTCACTGATAAGTCCAAAATGCTTGGTGTCTTTAATGAACATTTTATAGCCTCTGGCTCCTTGTTTGACTCTTTTAGCAATAGGCATATAAATTCCCCTACTGTTTTTTCTGACTGTCATGTTACAGGTAGTCAATCCTTCAGTTTTCAAGTCATTACAGTCTCAGAAGTGGTCAAAGCCCTCAAACTCCTCGACACAAAAAAATCTGCAGGTCCTGACACTTAGAACTTTTTAAAGCTGGCAGCTGATTTTATCGCACCACCCTTCACACATCTTTTTAATCTCTCCCTGGACACAAACGAAATTCCTCTTATATGGAAATCTGCATTTGTTCTTCCCTTGTTGAAAGGGGGGGACCCTACAGTCTTAAATAATTATAGACCCATCTCCAAATTGTCGGTCCTGGTCAAGGTTCTGAAGTCCATTGTGAGTGAACAACTGAAATATTTCCTACTATCAAACAATATCTTATCTGACTTTCAGTCAGGTAACACAGCACAACTACAGCGGCCTTAAAAGTGGTCAATGATTTAATAGAATTTTTAGACAACAAACACCACTGTGCAGCGCTTTTTATTGATTTATCAAAGGCTTTTGATACTGTGGATCATGCAATACTAAAGCAAAGACTTAGTAGCGTAGGACTATCAGACAAAGTGGTCTGCTGGTTTGAAAGCTACCTTTCTGGTAGATCTCAGTGCGTGCAGGCAGAAGGCATCACTTCTAGCTCCCTTGTAGTATCCAAAGGGGTGCCCCAGGGATCAGTCTTGGGACCACTACTCTTCATTTTATATCTGCACCTAAACCAAATCAGGCCCTTTGTCAGCTACAACTTGCTTTTATTACTGTACAACATACCTTGTGTGACTTAAAACTTGTGCTGAATGCCCTAGCCTTCCTGCTATCTCCACCTTTCAGGGCTTTGAAATTGAGTCTGTATCTCAATACAGATATCTGGGATTTGTGATTGATGATTCTCTCTATTTTAAGCCTCGCATTCAACAATTGGTAAAAAAACTCAAGTTAAAATTAGGATTTTATTTTAGAAATAAGTCTTGCTCTTCATTTAAGGCCAAAAAAACACTTGTTGCTGCCACATTTATATCAGTTCTAGACTATGGCGATGCTATTTACATGCACGCATCCTCGCAAAGCCTACATGCGCTGGATACTGTCTACCATGGGACACTGAGGTTTATCACCAATCTTTAAGCACTTACTCACCACTGCTCCTTCTATGCTCGGGTTGGTTGGACTGCCTTGTCTGCACGTAGACTAAACCACTGGCATATTTTTATTTATAAGGGAATTCTCGGTCTGCTTCCATCCTACCTACAGAGCTACATACTTCAAAAAAGTACTGGAAGTTACAATCTTCGCTCGCAGGATTTATACCTTCTAACCATCCCTAAAGGGTCGAATTAGGAAAAAGGCCGTTCAAGTATGCTGCCCCCTCTTCTTGGAATCGGTTGCAAGATACTTTAAATCTCCGGGAGCTGGTTTCCTTGAATGTTTTTAAAGGTCGTCTTAATGATCTGGAGGCAGAAATATCTGACTGTAGATGTTTTAGCTAACTCGTATGACTTATGGCAGATTCTGATTAATTTTTGTGATTCCTGTATTTATGTGTTTTATGTCTGAAACCCTGTAACTGTGCTGCTGCCTGTCTGGGCCAGGACGCTCTCGTAAAAGAGTTTTTTAATCTCAATGAGACTTTTTCCTGGTTAAATAAAAAAAAAAAAAAAACACAGACACACACACAGAATCAAAGAGTTAGCTCATTAATGACTTGTTAACTCTTTGATGACTCGTTAACTCTTTGATGACTCGTTAACTCTTTGATGACTCATACACTCGACCTGTTTGTGTTGTTTCAGTTAAAGGCTCTCACATTGACCACGTGTGCACCATGTGGGGAAACTTCCACTGGAAGACGTTCGATGGCGAGTTCTTCACCCTGCCGACATCCTGTCAACACGTCCTGGTGTCACAGTGTAAAGAAACTTACGAGACCTTCAACATTCAGATGACACGCTCCACACTAAACAACGTGACCGCCATCAGCAGGATCATCATGAAGCTGGACGGGGTTGTCGTGGAGATGAGCAGTGGGTCTGTGAAGGTCGACGGCCAGGCGTGAGTCCTCACTGCACTGTAAACACACCGTGGTTAAACACACCGTGTTTAGACACGCCCACTCACTCCTTCTGCAGCAACATGACACAATGTTTGCCCCTTGCACACAAATAAACCCCTATGTGCTGCAGGCTGTGTATGAGACATACATGCAGCTCTAAAGACAGACACCAGATCTCAATCAGGTCAGTTTTACAAAATCAATACAGAGAATAGTTTCTAAATATTTTTATTCATAACATGGAGTTTACAAAGTCAGAAAGTATTATCAGAAGTGTTGAGACACCTGTGTGATTCATTATCCTTGCTTTGGAGTATATCAAATTATTCTCATTTAGGACAAAGCACTGCAAAAAGGCTTACCATTATTTTGTTATATTCATTCTTCACAGTTCCTACAGACACCTGGCATACCCCAATTTAGTGCAGTGGTGCTGGGAATACCTGGGCCAGCACATCAGGGTGGTCAT
>NC_089197.1:75000-187500 GCF_963930695.1 Labrus bergylta
ACAACCAACCAGCAGACCAGCCAGACAACCAGTCAGTAAATCAACCTACCAGCCAAACACCTAACCAGCCTACCAAGTAACCAGTAAACCAACCATCCAACCAGTCAGCCAGCCAACCGACCAACTAACCAACCAGCCGTCAAATTCAAAACCTGTTTGACAGTTCCGTGTCTGCAGCACACTGTGGCTGCTGTTTGCAGCCCTACTTTAGATATAATTCCCACGATACATTCTAAATCATTTCTGTAATAACAGCAAATGGACCCAACTATGGATTCAAAGTGGTTTATCTTAACCTTAAGAAACTAAGCTAAGTAACAATGAATTGTATTCTGTTCTGTAGGTGCTCCAATGTCAGTGACTGACTTTGCAGAGACCTACAAGGTGAGCACTCCAGGGGAAACCTGTAAGGTGGAAGAGCAGGCCCAGCTCCAAATCTGTGGGAATAAGGTGAGTCTACGCTGATCAGCATCTTCATCATTGTAGAAATGATTAGCGTCCTCCATTTTTCTTTATAGTGGAGAGTTGATTAACATGCAGCATCTTCAAAATGACTTTGAGTTGGTTCCAAAAAGGAAACAAATAACCAAAAGACATGAAGCAGAGAACACAAACCACAAACAGCTGAATTCCATGCCATTTACAGTCAGTGTAACTTATTTTAAATAATCTACAAACCCAAGTTAAAAAGGAACTTAAGATGGCCAAGTGTAACTACTAAGAAAAGTAGAGGGAGTATTCCTTTCTGGTAACAGACACCCTGCATGGGAGGGTGTGTAATCTATGAAGGGGATGCAGTCTACGAAATGTTCAGACACCTAAAGAGGCAAACCTGACCTTGAGCTTTTTATGCACTGAATATTTGTTTCATCATTTTAACAATCAGGATTTAAAAGATGTTTTCCTGTATACATTTCCAGTGTACATATTTATGAGTGCAAGGTCCAGAAAATCTTCCAGAGGGTCAGTCAAATGAAACGTCCCCGCCTGATAGCATTGGAGGTGGCTTTCTTAAAATCTGTGCTAAAGAGTTGGCAGGCATCTTCTGTTTCATTTTTTAAGTTGTGTCATTTATTTGAAAAATATTTGCTATTATAAATAGTGAAGGCAAATCTGGACTCTCTGTTAAACAGCCGGTTACAACTAATAATAATAATAATACATTTGATTAATAATGCACTTTACATTTACAATCTTAAAGTGCTACAATTAGAGTAAAAACCATAAAAACAACTAGAGGGGGTACAAGACTTTTTCATGACCAGAGATGTGTGTTAGAATCAAATATAGAAGCAGACAGCTTCTGCAGACATTTTTTTTACCACAGTCTTTGTGGTAAACGTAACAGTTCTTCGCTTGGTTGTACAACCTGACTTGATGCTCTCACACATGCAGCTCAGCCTCAAAACTTCCTGAAATTTTCACCCACTAACGGTTCACAGATTTTTTCCAATCATACTACAACAACATCAAACAGCAGCCATGTTCTTAAAAAACGAGATTTCAAAGCTCCTTCACTTACAGGAATGAGGGCGCGGTCACACTGGCACTCCGTACCGTGCCTAAGCTCGCTTCAGTCCTAAAGTCCGATTAGTTTGACCAGTGTGACCGCTCCGTGCTGTGCTCAGGCACGGTACACTTCCTTGGCTTTGGCACACTTCAGAGAGGTGATCTTCATCACCAAGCAATCGTGCTTAATCACGGTACGACAACATTGCCAGTGTGACCGCGCTCTAAGTGTCCCAGGGGTGGTGAAGATGTGTTTCAGCTCCTGAACTTTTGAAAATGAATAACATTTATTTTAGGAAATGTCTTTTTAAGATGGGATAAAAGAAGAGAAAAAGTCTTGAAAATAAACACAAACTGCTCATTTTAAGCTGCTCTGCACCTCAGTGTGTGTGTGTGTGTGTGTGTTTGTGTGTGTGTGTGCGTGCGCGTGTGTGTGTTTGTGTGTGTGTGTGCGTGCGCGTGTGTGTGTTTGTGTGTGTGTGAGACGCCTCATTGTGACTTTTCTAACTCATTGTTTTCTCTTTTTTTCAGGCCTTCTGTGAGAATCTGTTCACCAGCACTCCATTCAGCAGCTGCAAAGATCTGTTGGATAACAACGCCTTCGTTAAAATCTGTATGGCTGATAAATGTTTCAGTGTGAGCAACACTTACCCCATGCTCTGCAAAACCGTCTCAGAGTACTCCAGACAGTGTGTCCATGCAGGCGGCACGCCCCAACAATGGAGGAAACCAAATTTTTGTGGTAAGTTGATTTAACTTGTTTGCAGTTCATTTGGATGTTTTTGCTCTTTCGCCAAAAGTGTTCTTTGCCTTTTCTTTAGCATTTCACAGAAACAGTAAAGTGTTTGTCTCCACAGAAAAGTCATGTCCATTCAACATGGAGTTTATTGAGTGTGGCAGTTCATGTCCTGACACGTGCTCCACACCTCAGGTCAGCAAAACATGTGACAAACACTGCCATGACGGCTGCAGCTGCCCTAACGGTACGCACACACTTTCAACACTTAAGCTCACATTAAAACAATCTGTGTGTAATCACACATATAACATAGAAATAATGATATCCATCTCTCCGTCCCTCCTCAGGAACCATCTTTGATGACATCGGTAAAACTGGCTGTGTGGCAGTGGATCAGTGTCCATGTCTACACAACAAGCAGGTCTACATGCCGGGACAGTCCTATTATCACAACTGCAGATCCTGGTAAGACTGGACATCTTCCTTTACGTCTGAAAATTGATGTATTTTAAACGCTGTAACCGTCACTACCCCTTCCACGCTATTACTTCACATTTGGATGGACATAGGGTTGCCAACTTTTTCAGTACCAGATAAGGGACACATCCATGTTTGGAGCTCAGGGACACATTAGCACTGGTGGATTGTTTGACTGTGGTGTATAGGCAAGAAATGTGTAGGCATTATTTGTATATGTATTTTATGTAAGTTTATATTAATAAATCTCTAATTTTCCCAATAAGGACCCCTAAACTGATTATACCACAGACCTCCATCTGAGAATCATTTTAAGTTATCTATCAACAAAAAATTAATAAAACCACAACCCCATTGTATTAGTGACTTTTATGCTCAGATTTATTAAAATATTTAATTTTCTGTGGAAAATACTTTTACCACTGTACACGAGCAAATCATGGAGCAGACATTTTCCTGACAACTCTAACAACTTATCGTGTTGACATCTCGTATGGCTCTTTGTGATTTGGACAGGTACATGTTCCTAACCTGTTACATGTTCCTCCTCCTAGTTTATGAAAATATTTCCAGAAGATACTTTAAATTTCATCCTTGTATAGATGTTTAGGAGTTCCTCATTATTAAATTTAGCCTATTCGGCCATTAATCCCTCATCCATCCACAGCACTCACTTATATGCAAAATTCCATGCGTTCTAGAAACAGTGACAAAAAGTCTGTGTGTGTGCTGACAGTGTGTGTATGAATGGTCGGTGGAAATGCACAGAGGAAAACTGTCCAGGAACCTGCTCTGTGATGGGAGGAGCTCACATCAGCACCTTTGATGGCAAAGACTACACCTTCCATGGAGACTGCTCCTATGTTCTAACAATGGTAACACACAAACTGTAAAACTACAAACACACCAGTGTTTTCCCACTGCACAGCAGGAGCACAGGCTGGGAAATATCTGTGTTGAAAAGTCATTTTTATAAATAAAGTTTTATTTATTTTGCAGCAAAGTAAGGGCTCTTCATTCACGGTGCTGGTGAACCTGGAACGGTGTGGTGCTTCAGAGAGTAAAACCTGCCTCAGAGCTGTGACTGTGGCCTTAAACAACAATGCTATGGTAAGCTCCACACAGATATGCAATTCTCTGATTTTTCAGGATACCCATTGAAAAGATCGATAAACTTACTTAAACAATTAGAATAGAATACTTTAGTGTCATTGCACGTCTGTACAATGGAATTTCAGTGAATTTCTCAGTGATCACAGTAAACAACAAAGAACAACAGAGGTTAAAAACAGCATTTACCCTATCTATCCTCACATGTTGAGATGACCAGACATCTCACCACTGATTTGTGGGATACCACAGGTCTCACAGTCGCACACAGGCCCAAGGGCCTCTGTTTCACTCATTTTCCAAGGAGCTTTTAGTCTGATCCAAGAATGGACCAGTCTCAGTAATGGGTTTTTCAAATATGGTGGTGTAGATCCTTAAAGGGGAAAGGGCTCTGTCAACGAGGGTGGCATACTCATTGTGTAGACATTTGTTAAGTTGTTGTGTGGCACAAACTATGCAGACCCACTCACATGTGGAATCCAGAAGATACTACTGTCTCTGCAGATTCAGAATGATGTGGGGAGGTCTGCATTGACTACTCAGGGTTAGGTCACGTCCTTCAAGGCAATAGCATATATTGTGTGGAAGGGCACTCAGGGCTAATGCTTGAACCTCAACACTACAGCCTGTAACCTGAATAGCTGGGGAGTTTTCAACTTTTACAGAATCTGATTCAGCATCAGATTGGCGGATTTCCTGTCCTGCCCATTGACAAGACATGACATAACATAACAAAATAAGATACACTGTCCCCTTAGGGAAATGTGTTTGGACTCAAATCAGGGCACACAGAGAATTGAAATCCAACATAGCCCAAAGATAACATCTGACAACATATCAAACAACAGCAGCAATTCCAAGTAATGGTTTCAACATACAGTATATGTACCTTCTGACAGCATCAACAGCATAATCAGGCCCTCATTTGGTTGACGGCCTGCCAGAACAACCTAATTGGCTATAATAATACAGCCTGGTCTGAATCTTCTCCAAGAGGGTGAAAGATGACACTGAGTAAAAATGTTGGTCATTTGTGTCCCTGTCCAGTGACTGCTCACAGATGAACGGACTGCTCCTCACTACAACGGCTTACATCACACAAATGTCTGCACACACCACCAATATGGTGCACTGAGAGGGTTGAAAGGTTAAAGAAGTTTAAGAGTTGTATTGGAAATACTGATGGACTCATATTTGATCAAATCTGAACAGTACCTCTCTTCCAAATGACAGGTGATGGAAATCCATTCATCTGGGAGTGTTCAGATGAACCAGATTCGCTCTGAGCTTCCGCTGTTGAACTGTGAGTAACTTATCTCAGGAGACACAAAGCATGTAACAGATATAAAGACAAACATTCCCATTCAAATGCAGAAAAATAACATGTAGAACAGCTAAAATCCAACACAAAAAGCTGTGTCATTAAGTTGTTTTTATGTTCTCTGACTGCTGCAGCGGAGCTCATAGCATTTAAGCAGTCATCCTTCTACATCTTCATCAAGATCAAGATGGGCCTCAGGATTGTAATCCAGCTGAGCCCCAGAATGCAGGTCTTCATCACAGTGGATGCATCCATCAGAGGAACCACTTCCGGTATGCCTCTTGATTACTGTACAATTAAGAAGCTTCATCTTGTCCTTAAAAAATGGGAAAACGAAATGTATGTCAACTGGTTCCAACAGGTTTGTGCGGAAACTTCAACAACAAAATAAATGATGACTTCATGGGGATTTCTGGTCTGGTGGAGGGCACCGCTGCTGCATTTGTTAACACTTGGAAAACCAAAGCCAGCTGCCCCGACATATCTACGAGCTTTGTACATCCCTGTAACCAGGGCATCAACACGGGTAACATATCTCCTGTTATTATGAAATCATCTCATATTAAAGAAACCAAAATGCAGAGTTAATTGTATCTTTTGTTTCGTACCTCCTAATTTCTATTCTTCTTTCCGGATCTTAGAGAGCTTTGCACGGTATTGGTGTTACAAGCTGATAGATCCCAAAGAAGTGTTTGCACCGTGCCACCACGCCGTCGACCCTAACTCATACAAAGACGTGAGTCTGCGCAAACAGGGCTGTAATTACAAAGAAACTGAACTACTTTCCCCTCATTAATTTGTCCATGCCTGCTATGTCTCCTTACAGATGTGCATGTACGACAGCTGTAACAGTGATAAAAGTGAGGACTGCATGTGTACTGCTGTCTCTGCTTATGTGTTTGCCTGCTCAGTGGCAGGAATCCATCTCAGTGGCTGGAGGAAAAACATCTGTGGTAAGCAGAACAAGGACCTTTATAGTTTACTGTTGTCGTAGATAGACCTGTTGTGTAAAAAGCAGCTCATCACATGCAACATCTACAAATCAAGAGCAGCATTCATGAAATCATGGGAGGCAATTGAGCATTTAACATGGTTGTGATCCATTTCTAATCTGATCTCGACTGTTCAGGTTCAGGTTTCTGTGAGGCAGTGAGAGCTGCAGACAAATGCTAATAGACATCTAAAAAGATTCTGTTATCAGTTTCAAGTAACATGAATCTTAAAGTTGTTTTGGTTGTTAACTATTCATATTTTTAGGCTATCGAAAGTATTTTCTTCGGTTTGGAAAGGCTGTTGGTTCTCCTTCAGTTGTCTTGTGATAACACTCAGTAATTAAGTCACTAGACACAGCATTCCTGAGTGGGCAGGGCTTTGTCTCTTCCCCCACATGGCGGCAGGTCTATCAGTAATAGAGGGAGGGGTTCACGTGAAAAAACATGTGTGAAACAGAACAATAAATCCATAAGGAGTTTGACTGCACTCCCCTGTTAGGAAGTCATTACTCCACAGCATATTTACATGGGTATATTGGATTTTTGTTACCTATTCCTACTGTCCCACATTATACCATCAGGACTCTTAGGGATGACTGGAAGTTTAGAAGTGGGAAATGAAGTATTAGGTCTTATAAACAGTCAGTGTAAATTAAATAGACAGCTCCTTAAAACTTCCACATGGAAGCTAAGAAATTAATTTCTATGGCTAATGTATGAAACAATAAATCTCTAAGCTTTCTACAAAAGGAAAATCCATTTCTGTTCAAGGGCTCTATATTTGAAATGACTTACACTGTTTGCTCTCACTTGCCTATCAACCACATGTTGTTTAGTTTAAAACAAAACAAAATAATAATAATGAATTGAGATCCATGTTTGAAAATCCAAGGACAACATACACATATTGACACATATTGTTGCCTTGCTTAGAAACCCCATAAAAGCATTAATCCAACTAAACCTGGTGCCACATTGCCCTCAGTAACAATCAGACCAAAAGACCCTTCTGGGAGATAAATGCTCATTAAGGGTGTCACAACTTTGTTTCTTAGATAGATGATACTTTATTGTCAGACGTAGTCTGAAATTTGCCTTGCATCACAGTGGCTCCGTTTGCGGCACAGCAATTAAGACAGGAAACAAAGATACAAACATTTGACACAACACTCAAACACAACACAACACTCAAGATATAATCATTTGAAAAACACTCAAACAAATACAAATACCCAGAGGCCCTAAACATGCTTTGGTTGAGGATTCAGCTCCACATTAATAAGAATTCATCACGGTTTAGATATCATCTAACAAAAAATTCAGGATCAGCAGTTTTCCATCACCTCTTTTATGAACCTTCTTGTTTCAGATGTAACAAAAAAGAAAACACTAAGAAGAAGATACAAGCATAGCTGGTTAACAAGTTTTCTATAACTCATCTTGTCTCTTCTATACCAGGTCAATACACAACATGTCCAGTGAACACAGTCTATCACTACAACATGACCAGCTGTCACCGAACATGCAGATTCTTGGGCCAAGTGGACCACTCCTGCCAGGCCAGCTTCACCTCAGTGGACGGCTGCGGCTGTGCCGAGGGAACCTACATGAATGACAAGGGAACATGCGTGCCCAGTGAAGACTGCCCTTGCTATGAAAAAGATGAAGTTATTCCTGCTGGACAAATTGTGTCGAAAAATGGCCACATTTGGTAAATATGAAGTGTGAATGTGAAGGGTTGGGCGTGTAGAGGTGAAGTAACAAACACACAACTTCTTTGTTTTTGGTGAACAGTACAAGTTAGGGTAATACTTTATTGATTCCCAGAGGGGAAGTTCAGGAAAAAGTTCACCATCACACTGAAATAAATGTATGACAGTACACTTAGGGTCAAATTAATAAAAGTTGAAAATGTTAAATGAAATTCATATTACTTCATTTGGCTCAAAACTTTTGTTTTCTGATATGTCCATCAGTGTGGAGCTGTTTCTCTGGGTAAAGGTTGCAGTCAGTTTGGGGTTGGGGTTGGGAACTGGAAAGTCGTTGGTTCAAGTCCTGGAACAGAACAAGTTTGAAGTTTAGGCGGGTAGCTCTCTTCATAATGCAGGATGGATTTCCCTACTTATCACAGGATTGGGACAGGAAAGGAAGAAAAGTCAACAGAAGTGGGGGGAACACAAAACATGATAACAAAATACCAATTTTATAGGCACACACAAATAAATGAATAAAGGCTATTATTTCTATCAGCTTTGGTGCCTGCTTGCTTGTCAAATGCACACGACGTATGTCGTGTGCAATGGCGCAAGCTAATATGCGCACAGCAGCCGTCACTTAAATTGAACAACAAAGGATTCAGAGAAAGCAGTAAGAACTGATGTTCAAAAGGCAGAGTTAAAAACAATGATTCGTCGGACAGAGCTATGGGGCAAGTTGGACATATTAAAAACCGTTGATGAGAGTCGAGAATGACAGTTTCTTCATTGTCAAATACACTTCAATCAGGAGAGACTAAATTGAGAATGAACAATTATTTATTTAACAATAAATGTGCAACAATTTAGATTTGAATGTGCAAAGTCTTTGGGGGATTAGACTCCACCGTGACGACTTCATGTACTCGGAAGGGTAATGAGGCCGACAGCAGGATAGGATACCCCCCAAAATAAAAGTGAGAAAAGACTAAGAAAGCACCATTCCCATAGGCCTTACCTTATTGGCTGTATGGATATCTGTGTGGGAAATTACAGTTAGATGGAATGATATAACCATGATTATTTATTGATATGACATGAATAAGCATTCACCTTGTGACTTACTGGGTCATGAGGCCTGGTATGTCTAGGTACTTGACTTGACAATGGCTCGCATGACCCGCTAAACTGCCCTGTAGTCGTGTGGCCTGGCATGTATGGGGTCTGTCGACCCACATGTGGCCCGGCATGACTCTAATGACTGACCTATTGTCATGTGGCCCGGCACGTTTCGGTCCATCGACCACTTAACGTGTGGCCCGGCACGACTGCTAATGAGCTATAGTCATGAGGCCTGCATGTATGGGTCTGCTGCCCTAACAAGTGGCTCCTCATAACGCTAATATGCCCTATAGTCATGTGGCCCGGCATGTTGGGGTCCGTCGACCGCTTGACATGTGGCCCGGCATGACGTTAAGCTGCCCTATAGTCATGTGGCCCGGCACATAGGGTCCGTCGACCGCTGACATGTGGCCCGGCATGACTAGTCTGTTGACTGACATGTAGTCATCTGGCCCGACGTATCTGGGGTCTGTTTGACCCGACACGTGGCCAGCCTGACTGTGACAACTGAAGCACCGGAATAGAGACGCCAGTGATTTTAGAAGAAAAACTACGAGCAGTCACCTATTAAATGACAGCGATATTCACCACCACCAGTTATGAGTTTCTTACCAGTAATTAGGGTTTAAGGGATCTTTGGTTTCCCAAACTCGACTTGAGGCAGGGTAGACCATCGCCCGAGTTGTTGAGAGAAGAGGATGTGATGCCTTGAACCACTGCCGTTGTGCAGCGCCTATACTAAATGAATGCCCTGAATGATGTCATATGCCTCGGCTTGTCTAGGATCCGTGACCTGACAAGTGGCCCGTCATGACTTAAGTTGCAGTCATGTGGCTTGGCCTGTCTGGGGTCCGTTTGACCCGGTATGTGGCCAGCATGACATGGGTCTGATTGACCTTTGTGGATAAATCAACCGATGCGTGCCCGCTGACAAGGATTTCCTGATCAAGACAGCATAGGACAGAAAATGATTTTCCAAAGCACTTAACATGGGACATGCATGAAGCAATTGCTGCGAAATCTTACAGCCATACACAATGATCATGAACATTAATGTAAACATGTAACCACATTGACAATGTAGCAATGATGTAGTACAAGCTGCATTAAACTGTAAGTCTCAACCTTGACACTTGACCGTATGTATGGCCAAGTTGGATGATGTTTAAAAAAGCATATACATGAATTGGTCTTATACCGACTCATGACCTCAGTTCATCACTGGGTGTTATTTACCTGGAATGAATGCCAGGGTACAATATGCAGGCCATACGGTAGCCGTGAAGGAATTCACTGACGGCAGAATTACATTTTACGGCAGACTTATCTGGTCATGTTTCAAATATTTGCTTTGCAATAAATGCTTGGATTGTAGTCTGCCCTGACTATCTGGAAGTGCAGATCCCCCCAAAACCTAGGGATGTCTACATCCCTGAGAAAACATGATGATCGGCTTAGCATTGAAACTTTATGTAACTGATGCAACAACTGTTGGAATTTAAATCTTAAGCTCCTAAATGAAACTGTACTTTGATTGATCATTGGTTTATGATCCTATCTACAGCATAGTGATTTGACTTGATAGAACCGTCACCTACAGTTTTCACTTGTCAATCTTATTAAAACTGTGACGCTGTTGGACGTGAAGTTGCTGGTACAGGTTTAGGGGCATTAAGCAGTTAGCAGAAATCCTAGATATCTGGTTAGCATCAACAACCTAGTGGGAATTCCACATGGCACTTTAACCTACAACATTAACATCACCATACCATGTAGAGCTGGTTAAGAAACTTGATTCATCAATGCATTGCAGTTTTATTTATTTATTTATTTATTTTCGTTGTAATGACACCCCTCTCCACTTGGGGGCACTGTGAGTACTGTGAATTTTGAATGTAATACCACCCCCCTCCACTGGGGGCACTGTGAATTCAAGTCAGGCACATTTTTGCACTTTAGATCATATTGTACTTTCATGTTTTATTCTAGAGTAATCCAAATATAAATTCATTTTTTTTTGAGTCAATTTGTTTTAAACAAATATAAACATAATTATTTAACAAATATAAGAAGGTACTGTGAGTAGCTATCTCGGTATTTCTCTCACCTATGTGTAATGTTGAATAGATATCAAAGCATATTGATCAATATCGAATCTTGACCCAAAGAATCGAAATCGAAATGTGAGGTTGTGGACAATACCCAGCTCTAATACCATGCCAGGTTTCCGGGTGCTAAATTTGCTTATACTTTAGCAGAATAAAGACTTATGAAGACAGAATAAGAATAATGACCCTGCACCAACTCATCGCTGAATTTGAGTGTTCTCCCGTCTTACATGCCTGCAAGATGGCTGTCAGAGAGTAACAACTTTCTGTCATTAAAACTAAAACTTTTGAATTACAGTGATATTCTGGCTGTTACATGGTTTAAATGAGCAAATCACTTCCAGTCTGTTAAATTATTTGTCTACGTTGACGTTTCCAGGTATTTAATCACTTAATATAGTCTATTTTTAAGTGATGATCTTGTTTGCATGAATTGTTAAGCACTGCTTTCAGTTTGATCTGGCTTCAGCTTATCTATTTGAAGAACATTTTATAACAGAGTGGTGATTTTAAACTCGGTGACAATCAAGTTAACATGTGAGCATGCCCGGTAATAAGTATTGTTTGTTAACTAAAACATATAACTTTTTATTAATTCATTAATTTTTAAATAATTTTAGACTTTCATAATGTGATTATGGCCAAACCTCATATCAGGAACAGTTCAATTAGTTGTGCAACATCAGTATGAATACCATCTGTTGAAAACAGAGATTGCAAGGCATATTTGTAGAGCGAGACGCCAGCAGAGGAATAATATAATGAGCCATACATGCTGGAAAATAACTATTATTAGAATGACTGGCCGATGTTTTCCTGGTTAAATGAAGACAATACACAGAACTACCCTGAGTGAACGTGAAAGTCTTAAACTCCTGATACAGTCAATTTATGCCTGTTGTACAATGATTAGAAGTAACTTACTAAAGAGCTTTGAATTAAGGTTCTTTATTTATTGGTACTCCAGTAAATGTAGATTACTCAAAACCTTCCTCAGGAGACATTAAGAAGAGTGGACTTCTGTTGTTATAAATCTGTCAAGGCCTACCTTTAAGAAATGGAGCATGAAATTGATCGGTCTGATTTATGTTATTATTATTTAGCAGACCTGGTATGATGATTTCTACCGCTTTATTGCCACTTGTTGACTATTCCCCCCGTTGATTTAAATCATTCTTGTAAATCAGGTAAAAGAAGAGAGAAAATGCATTGATATTGGACGCCACGATCCCCGACGCGTGCACATGACGCTGAGAAAATTACTGAAAGATTCAGATTGAATGATCAGCCCATCTAGCTGATTTGTATTAAACGTGATATCCTATTGGACCATGTGACTGAACGACAGAACACACAGTGTGAAAAGTAAGATGAAAATAACAGAGTCTTTCTCAAACTGTTAAGGATAACCTATGACTGAAGAATTATGCGCTGCGACTGCAGCTCGTTAACCGGTTGACTCCCCGGAGTATGAAGGCTGATCACCTGCGCGGTGTGTCATGGCAGGGTCAGGTGATTTGCTCCACCGAGCCAGGCAGTGATTGAAACCAATTACGCAAAACAGTTCAAATTATTTAACCACAGTGATGAGATTAGCAACGCTGATAGAGGCTATAAATATATGTTTTGATCCTAATTCCCCTAGTTCATTATAAATAATAGCCTACTTAGTCAGTGCCAAACACAGTGATAGCCTTTCTATCGTAACAAGTAAAGGTATCGGGGAGTTTTCCCCTTTTATTTACCTGAGACCGCAGGTAACAGCGATGATGTTTGCTCACCTGTGCTGCCAAGCAGCGGAGACCAGAAGCTGTGTGGCTTCACTGTAAATTGAACCTGACGCAGACTGCAACCTGTCCTCAATCGTGAGGGGCGCTGATGATGAGACAGGGAAATGAATTGGAGCGCGGACACTGTGACAGACAGCTTGGAGATGACCAGAGACTGCAGATAGCCTAGATGATCAGGCTGCTTCCTGCACTGGCGTGACCTGCCGATGCCCGTGAGGCTGACAACGTGAACGAGTGGAGATGACTTTCTCCTTTTTGAGCTGACTCTGCAGCTAAGCTGTTGCTACCACTGCCCAAATGAACGTATTGGTAAAGTGTGTGTTTGCAGCAGTTGCCCTAAAATGACAGAATGACTGTGGAAGAGAGAGAACTGTTTTAGCATTTTGCCGCAGCGGGATGATTGGTTGAGAGAGGTTGTGCCCGAATCTGGTTGGTTAATTACTTAAAGAATAAACACCCATTATCAGCTGACCACCAAAGCAGGTAGACAGAGGAAGTAGTTTAGGTTGAAGTGAAAGGATGAATGAATTTGTGAAAGAATATAACCAGTCTTCCTGTCTGAACTTACGCTGAGCTCCATTAGAGACTTAGGCACGAGTGGCCTCAAGAGACACACTGTCAGAGCAGTTGGGGTGGAACAGCAGCCAAAAATTATAAGTTCTGTCAAATGTAAGTTGCCAAATGGAAAACATTAAGTAATAATACTTAAAAAAAACTAAAACTAAACAGGAGCAGGATGGGACAGGAGTCATTCTATCATGATTGACATGGGACAGGATTGAAAAACCAGTCCTGTGTCAATGTTGAGTCATCATCATCAGTGATGTATCCTGGGTTCACGGGGTGTTCAGGTCTCACAACGTCATACACCTTTGCCCAGGTGGCCCTACCTGGGTTGTTTGAGCACCGACTTGTGTCCCAGAAGAATTAGACCACAGACTTCCCCTTTTATCCACAGCCACCTGGAGACTTTCTCTGCTGCCTCTGTTGCAGTCCTGATGGCAGTTCTCCTAAGCAGCTTTTTTATGCCCAGCAGGGTGTAAACTCTGTGGAGAGAGTGACCTGTAAAACCTCTGCCGCCTACATCCACTGGAAGAAGATGCTTTAGTTAATAATGTATTCTGTTTTTTGGGGCGCTGGTGGCGCAGTGGTTAGTGAGCGCCCCCCATGTATGGAGGCTGTCGTCTCAAGCGGGCGGCCCGGGTTCACATCCCACCTGTGGCTTCTTTCCCGCATGTTGTTCACCACTCTCTCTCCCTGATTTCCGACTCTATCCACTGTCCTGTCTCGCCATTAAAGGCACAAAAAGCCCCCAAAAATAAATCTTTAATAATGTATTCTGTTTGATATTTTAGAACACAGGGTCTCACAAAGAAATTCATGACCTTACACACGAACATGAAACTTACTGTAGAGTTGATTTCTTCCATGGAAGGACAAAGATTGTTTCTTGATGATGATGATATGAACACTGTCTCTGTTCTATGTGTCTGTTCTCACAGTAACTGCAGACATGGAACTCTCAGCTGCTCAGGAGGGCAACAAAGAGGTTAGTGTACATACGTTCATATCTCAAATACAAATATCTCTAATTACTAAATGCTTTGATATCTATTGTGATTAACTATTGAACTCGAGTCATTTATTGACTCCAGGTCTGTAAGGTATGTAATTTTATGTATGTATATGGAATTCGAAAAATATCAGTTTAACACCTACTCCAGACTAAAATCAGCACATTCACAGCTTAAATGCAGGATGAACAACTTGAAAAAAAAACAAAGATGTTTCTGCGTTTGAGCCATTGACTGTATAGTGAGCAGTGCATTTCAGATTCCTTTCGATGTACACAATT
This sequence comes from Labrus bergylta, assembly GCF_963930695.1. Classification (NCBI taxonomy): domain Eukaryota; kingdom Metazoa; phylum Chordata; class Actinopteri; order Labriformes; family Labridae; genus Labrus; species Labrus bergylta. The sequence continues at coordinate 89,718 of NC_089197.1, forward strand.
GATGCCAGAATAGCCCAGCAACAGGCTGACATAATGCGCCGGTGATGTAAATTTGAGCCAAGGTTTGCACAGAAGGGATCAGACTGGTGGAACTGCAGGATTTTTTGAACCAACACACATTAAACTCCTTGATAAAAGGTCAAAGGTCCCTAACACTAATAATCCATCACACACAGCGCTGCAGGGGCCTCATCTGTCAACAGGGCTGTCAAGCGATTATTTATCAGTTTTTTATTTATTTGTTAGGAAACGCATTAGCTGTACCCTAGAATAGAGCACAGTCCTTTTTATCAGATAACTGATCAAAACAAACTACTCTGGAAGATGAACACTTGGACATGAACTAACATGATAATAACTACCACAACAGACTTCTGGTTTGAGTAAAAAACCCTTGATTTAAAGGTTTGACCTATGTCCCATCTTTTAAGATGGAGGAGGTGGAGCTTGTTGACCTATACAGTAGCCAGTCAGTGGGGGGAGTTCTAAATGTTTTGGCTTCTCTCCCAGGCAGCTTTTGCTCCATCTATCTTAACATATAGTCTATTGTTTGAGCAAAATGAGGCTTAGCATACCATGTTAACCTCAGAGTTACTTCAATAACAAAAAATCCTGTCAGGTAGCACAGGCCTCTGAAGTTTTGTCATAATTATCTTTGTTGTGGTGTGTTCTTTCTTCACAGGCCCATCAAAATGCTTTTCCCCCACGGTTTACTTTAACTGCTCCAGTGCTCAACCTGGAGAATCTGGGACTGAGTGTGAGAGGAGCTGCAACAACCTGGACATGGCTTGTGTAAGTGAATGCTGGGGCAACTCTTTAAGAATCTTTTAAGAACATTTTTATTTTTATTTATTTTTATTTATTTAACCTTTATTTAACCAGGAAAAAGTCTCATTGAGATTGAAAATCTCTTTAAAAAAAAATAAAAAATTCCCCTCACGGGATCAATAAATTATAAAATTATTATTAACAAGAGCGTCCTGGCCAAGACAGGCAGCAGCACAATTACAGGGTTTCAGACATAAAACACATAAATACAGGAATCACAAACAGAACCATTCATTAGAATCTGTCAGAAGTCATCAGCAACAAAGCGATCAAAGAGGGCAATACGAGTTAGCTAAAACATCTACAGTCAGATATTTCTGCCTCCAGATCATTAAGACGACCTTTAAAAACATTCAAGGAAACCAGCTCCCGGAGATTTAAAGTAGGATTTTAAGCTTAAGATTGTTTCAGATTTTTTAAATGTTTTTGTTGCTGTTTTAAACATAATGAACAACAACTCATATGATCTTCCTGGTCACTCACTCCATGTGCACCAAGGAAACCATTCACAATCAAATAAATGTCAATCTTATATTATTCCTCCATTGTTTTGGATTCTACAGTTCTTTGATTTTCCTTCTCACACAAAAGGCATCATGAGGATCTACTCTGCTGTTAGGGTTAGGGGGTTAATGTGTGTAACCCTTCTTCACTGTGCTGCAACTGATTAAACCTAACCCAACCATAAACTTTTGAATTTGATGATGTTACCGACAAGGATACAAGCTGAGGTTTTGCTTCTACAGAATTTAATCAGAGAAAGAAAACCCAGAGAGGAGGACATTTGTGGATTAATGTTGTTATACGCTCTGCTGTCCCTGTGAGGGAAAAAACGACAGACTTCTCCTCATCCTGACATCAAAGATTGTGTTAACTTAATCTAAATCATCCTGCCTTTAACAAACATTACAGCCCCAGAACACTGACTGACAGTGACAGCTGTCAGGGATCCTGTTACTATCATTGGGTAACATTAACTAGCTAATGTTAGCTAACTACCACTAAGATGCTTGGATGAGGAGGAAGAATTTATTGTCCTTCATGTCCCTTATAGCAGCATTATAGACCGAGACCCATCAAAAAATACATGAAGCTGCCTGTATATTTGTAGACTTTTATCCTACAGCGACAGAAGGGGACAGATTATTTTCAAAATATCTGCAAAAATCACTGAAGTGACCTAACAAATGCCTCTTTGTTCAGTTTATATATCCTCATAATATCAAAAATACTTCTACTATAGTATATGTATTATATTTGTTTATTTGTTTATTATGTAACACAGGCAACGACTTTTGTCATATCTAGCAATTGAAATAGTGTTCCATGGACTGAGAGTCACAAGTGAAACTCTCAGTATATCTTAATATCTCTGTTTTAATTCAGTTGTCAGCTGATGTGAACATGCATCATTTAGAGGAGATGGGACATTTTAAAGCCTGTTCTGCAGTTCTACAGTGTACTCAAAGGTGGTCGCAACTTTCTTTTCCCTTCCACTCTGGTCACATGACTAAAAGCTATGAATTGCAAATCGTTTTACTTAGGTCCTGATATTGTGCTGTTTCTATTGCTGTTGTATCTCTAAGATGTCCTCGCGTGTCCTCAAAGGCGGCCCTTAAGTGTATTCATTATTATTATGAGTCACATCACACTCACAGACTTACAGAGGGCTCTGTTTGTCTCCAGGTGAATACAGGCTGTACATCAGGCTGCATGTGTCCTAAAGGCCTGGTGTCAGACGGACAAGGAGGCTGTGTGACAGAGAACAACTGTCCGTGTGTGCACAACGGACAGGTGTTCCATGCAGGACAAACTCTGACTGTGGACTGCAACACCTGGTTAGTATAAGGCTTAACATACAAATCATGAACATAACGTACACATTATACTGTCTTTTTTTCCAAGTATATGCCGTCTCTGTGAAGATGGGTGTGTTGCAGTGCCAGATTGTAGCCCTCCATCCACTGAGTCTTAGTTGGTCATTACATTTATCTCAGGTGTTAAGACTGTTTGTAGGACCACGGACCTGCAAACTGTAACACAACTGCTTTTCTCGGCTTAGCCTGAGAACATGTCAGTGCCACTGCTTCTTAATTTTACTGGAAAAAAATGAAATATATCAAAGACATACTCACTGTATGAGCTCAGCTGGCAACAATCACCTACGAGTATTTTCCATGTTTTTTTCTGACAGCTTCTTGGTTTAGTTATTTTTACTGTTTGTGAGGATGCCAGTGATCTAACCCTTGAAATATACCTTTAACATAATCAAACTTTTGAATGTGCTGTTTGTGTCCTCAGTACCTGCCAGAACAGGAAGTTTATATGTACCAACAACGTGTGTGATGCTGTTTGTGATATCTATGGCGACGGGCACTACACCACCTTTGATGATAAGAGATTTGACTTCAATGGACAGTGTGAATACACACTCCTCCAGGTAAAGTGGCATGTCATTTGGTGTACAGTAAAAGTTTAAACTAATGTCAGACAACCTCTGTAACATAAAAACAAATACTGGTCAAAACAACATCCCTCTAGCAGCAACTTTCTGTTTCCAGCTCAGCCAAAAAACTCACATTGAGTATGTTTTTATCCATCCAGCTACATTTATAACTGCATTAGACCACGTTATCCAACTACTGTCCTTGTCCTAGTAAACAAACACCTGGGGAGAATCCATTTATTGACAGATCATAACCTACCAGTTTCCTACCCCTTTCTTTTGTTATCATTCCATCAAAGTGCTTTAACAAGTTTAAGTCCTTCTGCTGACTCAGCATATCCCCTGTTTTCTCGTCTGGTTCTGACTCTACCATTTTTCGTGTTGATTCTCTTGTTTTCCTTTCCGCTGCCTTCTTCACATTTATGCTGTTCCACTTCCGGGTAAAAGCCTGTTGTGGGAACTGTGGAGCATAGTCACAACCGCTAGACCGGCTTGTGTTTGATTGAGTTGTAAACATGCAAGAGTTAATCGACCTCCAACCACATTATTGCTGTGTGTTTGTCTGACTTTGAGAAAATGGACTCTATACGGTTTCAGTCAGACTTTGAATGGTTAATGATTGCAGCAATGTGTTGATCATTATCATTTATGTGTAATTTGAAAGGTTAATACTGTAGATAAGGTGTTGATTTGGTGAGAAATATAGCTTGTCCTGCATTTTGTGTTTTTGCCCTATTCAGAGCATGTGCAATGGGGCTCAGGGTAATAATACCCTCCAGATCATCACAGAAAACGTTGCATGTGGAAGTTTGGGAACAACCTGCTCCAAGACCATTAAGATCCTGTTGGGGGTAAACACACACTCATTCACTGTCCGCACTGGATCCAAATATCATACACTTACCTTTTGAAATCAATGTCAAATAATTCTGTGATAAGTCATAACAATTAACTTGGTTCAAGCAAGCAAACTAAACTTAGTTGGCTCCAGTGATTGGATGCAGAAGGTTTCCATTAAAACCCGCCGTGAATTCATGTTTATCTGATGTTGATACTTACAGGAGAGTGAATTCCATCTAAAAGACGCCAACTTCCACGTGATTAAGGGCAGCAGCAAGGTGTTCCCTGAACAGATGCACAAGATGGGTATTTACATGGTGGTGACCATCAAGCCAGGACTGGTGCTCATGTGGGACCAGAAGACCAGTCTTTTCATTAAAGTCAGCCCACAGTTCCAGGTAAATATTCCAGTCTGTGTGTCAAGATTCACAACCTGCTTTAGCACAAGGCAGAGTTATAATACTTGTCAAATCTGTGCACGATGACACATCTTTACAGACAGGGTTGAATTGTCTTCTCATTTAAAACAGCAATATTTGTGATCTACATTTTACTTAGCTTTGTATTTTAATGGCTTACACAGGTACAGTTTGGTCTGGTTTCAGCCAATATCATCCCTCACTAAAAGTTGATGACTTTATGGATAGGGCAGCGTCTCACTTAACTGAGGGACATTCATCTCTTAGGAGCTCCTGGAAACAAAGCTAGTTATAGGGAGGGTTTACTTATAACTTAGGTTTGTTGGTTGATTTATGAAGTTAAACTAAATAAATTATAATCCTCCATCATGGAGCTGTTTACTCTTTACACACTAACACAAACAAAACACTTCAGGTGAATATTTCTTACAAATTAATGGGAATAACTGATTAATAAATCAGTAGTAAAATGGTTACAATAATAACATGAGCATATGGTCAATAGATTAATCCACAAACATGAAGAAGGCTAAAACTTTAATAAAATGTAAAAGTAAAGGGACTAAGTCTGAGGGAAGTCATTCCTACTGATTGAATAAAAGATTCTTATCATCAAACATGGTGGGGTGCCTGTTACCATAGATCCAATGAACAGCATCACAGACTTTGTGGGTAACTTTGAACTTCCTGATCAGGGGTTTGGGAGGACTAAGCCTGACAACCATATACAAAGTTACAGTCCTCCATGTAATTGCCCCGAAGCTCCACTCCAACCCTCAGCACCTTTGCTGCTTGTCAGCTCAGCATATAAGTCAGAGCAGCACAGTGCTGGTTGTCCAACTAAATCACACATTGGAGCAAAGTGAATGCTCATCATAGTTAGTTTTGATTTTATTTAAAGATAAAATTATGTACGTTTTTTTCCACTAATTGTGACGAGAGTCAGTTACAGCTGGTACAAATGTCCTTCAGAGGGACCCTTTTGCCTTTCATACTGTGAGGACATGCTCAAATTAATAGATAGTTATGCTCCGAGGGTTTAAAATCATGTAACAGAAATCAAACAGGTACATTTCTCGGCCTTGTTTAACTTTTCTTAAAGTCCACCCTGTCTTTGTATTACTCCCTCTTAGGGCAAAGTCTGCGGTCTTTGTGGAAACTATGATGGCAACAGTCAGAACGACTTCACCACCCGGTCCCTGGACGTAGTGGCAGACGTTCTTGAGTTTGGTAACAGTTGGAAGGTTTCCTCCAACTGCCCAAACGCCCAATCAATCAAAGATCCCTGTGCCTCCAATGGTTACAGGGCATCCTGGGCCAAGAGACAATGTAGCATCATCAACAGTGTCACTTTCAGCAGCTGCCATTCACAAGTAACTATGATGACAGTGAGCATACTGGTCCTTACTCTCCTCTTAGGGTATGACCCAAGAGGATGCAATTTGGACCAGTTTGACCAAACCAACTTACGCCTTAAAAACCAATGTTAACCTCTGTCTTTGATATACTGCTTAAAGCACATGTTTGTATGTTCAAGGTGGATCCTGGTCCTTACTACGAATCTTGTGTAAGAGACTCTTGTGCATGTGACTCTGGAGGAGACTGTGAGTGTTTCTGCACAGCAGTGGCTGCCTATGCTAAAACTTGTAATGAAGCTGGTGCCTGTGTTAAATGGAGGACTCCAAAAATATGCCGTGAGTTTGGTTTCCATCAAACCAGAGTAATCTAAGTTGGAGAAGCATTGGGCAATAAAATCACCTCCATTTCTCTTGTTCAAAGCTTTCTAAACATTGAAAATAAGAGCACTAATGAGTATATTTTCCTCTTGCAGCTATATTCTGTGACTACTATAATGCCCCTGGTGGTTGTGAGTGGCATTACAAGCCTTGTGGAGCTCACTGCATGAAGACATGTAGAAACCCATCAGGAATCTGTTCCAACCTCACTACTGCCCTGGAAGGTATGCAGTTATAGTAAAGTAATGAATGAGTTTACAGATTGTAGGTACCACGGGCAGGCCTGATAACTGAAGGCTCTACCTCCCATAGTACATTTAGAGACTGTACCACGAGCAGGCCTGATAACTGAAGGCTCTACCTCCCATAGTACATTTAGAGACTGTACCACGAGCAGGCCTGATAACTGAAGGCTCTACCTCCCATAGTACATTTAGAGACTGTACCACGAGCAGGTTTGATAACTGAAGGCTCTACCTCCCATAGTACATTTAGAGACTGTACCACGAGCAGGTTTGATAACTGAAGGCTCTACCTCCCATAGTACATTTAGAGACTGTACCACGAGCAGGCCTGATAACTGAAGGCTCTACCTCCCATAGTACATTTAGAGACTGTAGGTACCACGAGCAGGCCTGATAACTGAAGGCTCTACCTCCCATAGTACATTTAGAGACTGTACCACGAGCAGGTCTGATAACTGAAGGCTCTACCTCCCATAGTACATTTAGAGACTGTACCACGAGCAGGCCTGATAACTGAAGGCTCTACCTCCCATAGTACATTTAGAGACTGTACCACGAGCAGGCCTGATAACTGAAGGCTCTACCTCCCATAGTACATTTAGAGACTGTACCACGAGCAGGTTTGATAACTGAAGGCTCTACCTCCCATAGTACATTTAGAGACTGTACCACGAGCAGGTTTGATAACTGAAGGCTCTACCTCCCATAGTACATTTAGAGACTGTACCACGAGCAGGCCTGATAACTGAAGGCTCTACCTCCCATAGTACATTTAGAGACTGTACCACGAGCAGGCCTGATAACTGAAGGCTCTACCTCCCATAGTACATTTAGAGACTGTACCACGAGCAGGCCTGATAACTGAAGGCTCTACCTCCCATAGTACATTTAGAGATTGTACCACGAGCAGGCCTGATAACTGAAGGCTCTACCTCCCATAGTACATTTAGAGACTGTACCACGAGCAGGCCTGATAACTGAAGGCTCTACCTCCCATAGTACATTTAGAGACTGTATGTACCACGAGCAGGTCTGATAACTGAAGGCTCTACCTCCCATAGTACATTTAGAGACTGTACCACGAGCAGGTCTGATAACTGAAGGCTCTACCTCCCATAGTACATTTAGAGACTGTGTGTACCACAAGCAGGCCTGATAACTGAAGTCAACAGTTGATCCTCCAAAAACATATGACATTTTAGAAAAATGCTTCAACCACGATTTTCAGCATTCAGCATGTATAAATTATGTGAGTGCACTGCCTGGCCAAATGTAATTGTGTGTGTAGATGGGTGAAAGACGGACAAACCGTTAAGTGCAACACTTAAATGATATGTGTTTCTTCTGAGGATTAAAAATCTAATGATGGGTTTGCAGGCTGCTATCCACAGTGTCCCATTACCCACCCCTACTTTGACGAAGACTCCATGAAATGTGTTGCATGGAGCCAATGTGGCTGCTTTGACGACATGGGCAACCATTACAACCTGGGCGAAAAGGTTCCATCAAAGAACTGCGACACTTGGTATGTCTCAATCATAAAATCTATTCTGAAAATAAAAAAATGGACAACTTTTAGAGACAGTAGCCTTACACTGACTAGCTCAAATGGAAAAAGCTACTTCCATTCGATCATTGTCTGTGACTTAAACATGAAAGAAAGGAAAATCCATGGAAATCCATATCCAAATCCATAGAATAGTTGAATCCTGAATCTTTTTTTTTTCTTGAAATGGAGGAAAAGTAGCCAGTGGCGGATTGAGTCATTTGGGGGCCCAAGGCAAAAAGTCATCTGAGGACCCTCCTGCATTTGTTGGGCTATTGTAGTAGTTCTCAACTGATGGGTTGGGGAGCCTTTTTCAGTGGGTACTGAATGTGTACAGAAAAAAAAGGTCTAAAAGGCTGTGAATTTGAAGCATGTTTGTTTTGTTCTGTTCCTTTGTTCGTCACATTTTTGTACCTTCTGAGGACTAAACTGCACAATTTTCTATTAAATAAATCTGATTGATTGAAAATATTAGAAATTTGGGTAGGCCTACTGATTTTTCATGAAGAGGTTGCAGGAGGTTGATTGTATAATCCTGTGTTGTATCTTAGTGAATGGATAACACACAAGAAAATACAATTATGGAGACACAAAAGTAATACAAATAGGGCCTACTATAGTCAAAAAAATCAAAAATTACCCTTTCTCTGCTTTTGTCTCTGTATTTCTCTTCATCCTCTGTCTGATAGTGAGAGGTTCTCCCTGCGTATTCTCAAGTTGTTTGTGTGTTTATAGAAACACCAACCAAGAACTTTGTGTATTAGATTTCCATTGCCTGTCTCCCAGAGTATAACTGGGGGTGCAGGATAGTTTTGTTGCAACTCCAGCCTTTTGTGTTTTTGTCTCCCTGGCAACCTGTGTTTTTTGTTTCATGTTTTCAGTTTGTCAGCTGATTGGCAGCAGTGGTTTAGTGCATCAATTTCAGTGCATTATTTCGTTTAGGAAGCCTGTTGTGGCTCTATACATGTTCGTTGTTTTTTCCTCGCCTTTCCAATCTAACGCTATCGCGATTTTGTGGTTATCCTTCCCGGAAAACTTTGAGACACCCCTGGGTCAGAATCCTGTGTCCCAATCCCCTCCCCCCCACACCCCCCGCCACCACCGTCCTGACAGTCTCCTATCCAGAATATCCCTCTTTGTGCATTTCCTGAATACAGTAACTCAGGTCTAAATTCATATACCGAATTCATCATTGCTTAATAGATAAAATTTCACATTTAGAAATTGGAGAAACATCCACAAACAGTGATTACAAAGTTCTCAGATTTATCTTTAATTAACTAAAAGAAAAGACTGAAAGTAAAAGAATTGTACTGACTTCAGAAAAGCAAAAACCCAAATTTTAAAGCTTTAAGAGATCAGTTTAGGGGTGAGGTGTGGGGTAGTACTACCCCCACCCCCACCCCAGGGCTAGAACAAGGGAATGTAGGTACCATGAGGTAAGATTATTTCGGAATGCTTCAATGTGGTCTGCACTTGATGAGATTTGTGCAGCATTTAAGCAGTTTAAGTTGTGTATTTTAGTTGATCAAGTTGTGTCTTTAGCATGAGGAATAAAATCCAAATTTAATACCTGAGTGTGTATTTTTCAATTTAAATTAACATCATGTAACCAGACGACTGAGTTCAAAACAGGACTGTCATTGGGCTGGTTTCTGAGTGAGTGTGTGTGTGCGTGGGGAGGATGTTTAAGCTGGCCAAGGGGGTATAAAATGGGCTAACCTGTTTTATACACCAGGGAATAAACTGGACTAGCCCAAAATATACCCTGAGTTATTAATACAGGCAAGCCCTGTATAAAAGAGCAGGTAAAAGACCATACTCATTGTTATATTAAAGAACAGGTAAAAGACCTTACTCATTGTTATATTAAAGAACAGGTAAAAGATCTTACTCATTGTTATATTAAAGAACAGGTAAAAGACCTTACTCATTGTTATATTAAAGAACAGGTAAAAGACTTTACTCATTGTTTTATTAAAGAACAGGTAAAAGACTTTACTCATTGTTACTTTATGTTACAAAAAAAAAAATGTAATTTTGTAGTTCAAAAAAACATTGTTTTTTTTAGATTACAGACCAAATGGTGATAACATATCCATGTTTTTTTTCATTTCAAAGTCTCTGTACAACGGTTGGAGTAAAGTGCAACTATGATGTCAAGAGTAAGTACATAAATTCACTTGAAAGTCATTTTTTTAATGACCTATTTTATATCTGTATGTAGGTACACACGCTCAAAGATTAACACATCATGATAAATAAATAAAACAAATTGAAATTTCGATACTCTCACTCTGCAGGCTGTAAATGCTATTATGATGGAAAATACTTCAACTATGGGGACATAATCTATGACACTACTGATGGGATTGGAGGCTGCATGAAAGCTGTGTGTGCGGCCAATGGGACAATAGAAAGGACAACCTACCCATGCACAACTGTTGCCCCAACAACAACCCCATTTACATTCACTACAGCCAGAACCACAACTGCAGGTACAGAAATTCATTGAACATTGCTAGATAACTATATTATTTTCAGAAATATCGATGCACATGGAATTAAGGTCCTTATTTTAGGTGATGACATGATTGGTTTGTTCCATTTCAGAGGTGACAAAGGCTGAAGAGAAAACCCCACAAGAAGTAACAGAAAACATCGTTGAGACAACTAAACCACCAACAGTATCCACAACTGCTCCATCTACAGCTTCCACCACACCTGTTGTTGAAACAACAACCAAGCCAGGAGAAACAACAACCAAGGCAGGAGAAACAACAACCAAGCCAGGAGAAACAACAGTTGTCACATCAAAGCCCTCTGTTGTCACCACAACTACCAAAGCACCAGAAACTACAACTAAAGGAACAACAAAGGCTGGAGAGACAACCATATCAGAAGCAACAACAAAGATTGGTGAGACAACGAAACCACCAACAGTAACCACAACTGCTCCATCTACAGCTTCCACCACACCTGTTGTTGAAACAACAACCAAGCCAGGAGAAACAACAACCAAGGCAGGAGAAACAACAACCAAGCCAGGAGAAACAACAACCAAGGCAGGAGAAACAACAGTTGTCACATCAAAGCCCTCTGTTGTCACCACAACTACCAAAGCACCAGAAACTACAACTAAAGGAACAACAAAGGCTGGAGAGACAACCATATCAGAAGCAACAACAAAGATTGGTGAGACAACGAAACCACCAACAGTAACCACAACTGCTCCATCTACAGCTTCCACCACACCTGTTGTTGAAACAACAACCAAGCCAGGAGAAACAACAACCAAACCAGGAGAAACAACAGTTGTCACGTCAAAGCCCTCTGTTGTCACCACAACTACCAAAGCACCAGAAACTACAACTAAAGGAACAACAAAGGCTGGAGAGACAACCATATCAGAAGCAACCACAAAGATTGGTGAGACAACTAAACCACCAACAGTAACCACAACTGCTCCATCTACAGCTTCCACCACACCTGTTGTTGAAACAACAACCAAGCCAGGAGAAACAACAACCAAGCCAGGAGAAACAACAGTTGTCACGTCAAAGCCCTCTGTTGTCACCACAACTACCAAAGCACCAGAAACTACAACTAAAGGAACAACAAAGGCTGGAGAGACAACCATATCAGAAGCAACAACAAAGATTGGTGAGACAACGAAACCACCAACAGTAACCACAACTGCTCCATCTACAGCTTCCACCACACCTGTTGTTGAAACAACAACCAAGCCAGGAGAAACAACAACCAAGGCAGGAGAAACAACAACCAAGCCAGGAGAAACAACAGTTGTCACATCAAAGCCCTCTGTTGTCACCACAACTACCAAAGCACCAGAAACTACAACTAAAGGAACAACAAAGGCTGGAGAGACAACCATATCAGAAGCAACAACAAAGATTGGTGAGACAACTAAACCACCAACAGTAACCACAACTGCTCCATCTACAGCTTCCACCACACCTGTTGTTGAAACAACAACCAAGCCAGGAGAAACAACAACCAAGCCAGGAGAAACAACAGTTGTCACGTCAAAGCCCTCTGTTGTCACCACAACTACCAAAGCACCAGAAACTACAACTAAAGGAACAACAAAGGCTGGAGAGACAACCATATCAGAAGCAACAACAAAGATTGGTGAGACAACTAAACCACCAACAGTAACCACAACTGCTCCATCTACAGCTTCCACCACACCTGTTGTTGAAACAACAACCAAGCCAGGAGAAACAACAACCAAACCAGAAGAAACAACAGTTGTCACATCAAAGCCCTCTGTTGTTACCACAACTACCAAAGCACCAGAAACTACAACTAAAGGAACAACAAAGGCTGGAGAGACAACCATATCAGAAGCAACCACAAAGATTGGTGAGACAACTAAACCACCAACAGTAACCACAACTGCTCCATCTACAGCTTCCACCACACCTGTTGTTGAAACAACAACCAAGCCAGGAGAAACAACAACCAAGCCAGGAGAAACAACAGTTGTCACGTCAAAGCCCTCTGTTGTCACCACAACTACCAAAGCACCAGAAACTACAACTAAAGGAACAACAAAGGCTGGAGAGACAACCATATCAGAAGCAACAACAAAGATTGGTGAGACAACTAAACCACCAACAGTAACCACAACTGCTCCATCTACAGCTTCCACCACACCTGTTGTTGAAACAACAACCAAGCCAGGAGAAACAACAACCAAACCAGAAGAAACAACAGTTGTCACATCAAAGCCCTCTGTTGTTACCACAACTACCAAAGCACCAGAAACTACAACTAAAGGAACAACAAAGGCTGGAGAGACAACCATATCAGAAGCAACCACAAAGATTGGTGAGACAACTAAACCACCAACAGTAACCACAACTGCTCCATCTACAGCTTCCACCACACCTGTTGTTGAAACAACAACCAAGCCAGGAGAAACAACAACCGAGCCAGAAGAAACAACAGTTGTCACATCAAAGCCCTCTGTTGTTACCACAACTACCAAAGCACCAGAAACTACAACTAAAGGAACAACAAAGGCTGGAGAGACAACCATATCAGAAGCAACAACAAAGATTGGTGAGACAACTAAACCACCAACAGTAACCACAACTGCTCCATCTACAGCTTCCACCACACCTGTTGTTGAAACAACAACCAAGCCAGGAGAAACAACAACCAAGGCAGGAGAAACAACAACCAAGCCAGGAGAAACAACAGTTGTCACATCAAAGCCCTCTGTTGTCACCACAACTACCAAAGCACCAGAAACTACAACTAAAGGAACAACAAAGGCTGGAGAGACAACCATATCAGAAGCAACAACAAAGATTGGTGAGACAACTAAACCACCAACAGTAACCACAACTGCTCCATCTACAGCTTCCACCACACCTGTTGTTGAAACAACAACCAAGCCAGGAGAAACAACAACCAAGCCAGGAGAAACAACAGTTGTCACGTCAAAGCCCTCTGTTGTCACCACAACTACCAAAGCACCAGAAACTACAACTAAAGGAACAACAAAGGCTGGAGAGACAACCATATCAGAAGCAACAACAAAGATTGGTGAGACAACTAAACCACCAACAGTAACCACAACTGCTCCATCTACAGCTTCCACCACACCTGTTGTTGAAACAACAACCAAGCCAGGAGAAACAACAACCAAGGCAGGAGAAACAACAACCAAGCCAGGAGAAACAACAACCAAGGCAGGAGAAACAACAGTTGTCACATCAAAGCCCTCTGTTGTCACCACAACTACCAAAGCACCAGAAACTACAACTAAAGGAACAACAAAGGCTGGAGAGACAACCATATCAGAAGCAACAACAAAGATTGGTGAGACAACGAAACCACCAACAGTAACCACAACTGCTCCATCTACAGCTTCCACCACACCTGTTGTTGAAACAACAACCAAGCCAGGAGAAACAACAACCAAACCCGGAGAAACAACAGTTGTCACGTCAAAGCCCTCTGTTGTCACCACAACTACCAAAGCACCAGAAACTACAACTAAAGGAACAACAAAGGCTGGAGAGACAACCATATCAGAAGCAACAACAAAGATTGGTGAGACAACTAAACCACCAACAGTAACCACAACTGCTCCATCTACAGCTTCCACCACACCTGTTGTTGAAACAACAACCAAGCCAGGAGAAACAACAACCAAGGCAGGAGAAACAACAGTTGTCACGTCAAAGCCCTCTGTTGTCACCACAACTACCAAAGCACCAGAAACTACAACTAAAGGAACAACAAAGGCTGGAGAGACAACCATATCAGAAGCAACAACAAAGATTGGTGAGACAACTAAACCACCAACAGTAACCACAACTGCTCCATCTACAGCTTCCACCACACCTGTTGTTGAAATAACAACCAAGCCAGGAGAAACAACAACCAAACCAGAAGAAACAACAGTTGTCACATCAAAGCCCTCTGTTGTTACCACAACTACCAAAGCACCAGAAACTACAACTAAAGGAACAACAAAGGCTGGAGAGACAACCATATCAGAAGCAACAACAAAGATTGGTGAGACAACTAAACCACCAACAGTAACCACAACTGCTCCATCTACAGCTTCCACCACACCTGTTGTTGAAACAACAACCAAGCCAGGAGAAACAACAACCAAGGCAGGAGAAACAACAACCAAGCCAGGAGAAACAACAGTTGTCACATCAAAGCCCTCTGTTGTCACCACAACTACCAAAGCACCAGAAACTACAACTAAAGGAACAACAAAGGCTGGAGAGACAACCATATCAGAAGCAACAACAAAGATTGGTGAGACAACTAAACCACCAACAGTAACGACAACTGCTCCATCTACAGCTTCCACCACACCTGTTGTTGAAACAACAACCAAGCCAGGAGAAACAACAACCAAGCCAGGAGAAACAACAGTTGTCACATCAAAGCCCTCTGTTGTCACCACAACTACCAAAGCACCAGAAACTACAACTAAAGGAACAACAAAGGCTGGAGAGACAACCATATCAGAAGCAACCACAAAGATTGGTGAGACAACTAAACCACCAACAGTAACCACAACTGCTCCATCTACAGCTTCCACCACACCTGTTGTTGAAACAACAACCAAGCCAGGAGAAACAACAGTTGTCACGTCAAAGCCCTCTGTTGTCACCACAACTACCAAAGCACCAGAAACTACAACTAAAGGAACAACAAAGGCTGGAGAGACAACCATATCAGAAGCAACAACAAAGATTGGTGAGACAACTAAACCACCAACAGTAACCACAACTGCTCCATCTACAGCTTCCACCACACCTGTTGTTGAAACAACAACCAAGCCAGGAGAAACAACAACCAAACCAGAAGAAACAACAGTTGTCACATCAAAGCCCTCTGTTGTTACCACAACTACCAAAGCACCAGAAACTACAACTAAAGGAACAACAAAGGCTGGAGAGACAACCATATCAGAAGCAACCACAAAGATTGGTGAGACAACTAAACCACCAACAGTAACCACAACTGCTCCATCTACAGCTTCCACCACACCTGTTGTTGAAACAACAACCAAGCCAGGAGAAACAACAACCGAGCCAGAAGAAACAACAGTTGTCACATCAAAGCCCTCTGTTGTTACCACAACTACCAAAGCACCAGAAACTACAACTAAAGGAACAACAAAGGCTGGAGAGACAACCATATCAGAAGCAACAACAAAGATTGGTGAGACAACTAAACCACCAACAGTAACCACAACTGCTCCATCTACAGCTTCCACCACACCTGTTGTTGAAACAACAACCAAGCCAGGAGAAACAACAACCAAGGCAGGAGAAACAACAACCAAGCCAGGAGAAACAACAGTTGTCACATCAAAGCCCTCTGTTGTCACCACAACTACCAAAGCACCAGAAACTACAACTAAAGGAACAACAAAGGCTGGAGAGACAACCATATCAGAAGCAACAACAAAGATTGGTGAGACAACTAAACCACCAACAGTAACCACAACTGCTCCATCTACAGCTTCCACCACACCTGTTGTTGAAACAACAACCAAGCCAGGAGAAACAACAACCAAGCCAGGAGAAACAACAGTTGTCACGTCAAAGCCCTCTGTTGTCACCACAACTACCAAAGCACCAGAAACTACAACTAAAGGAACAACAAAGGCTGGAGAGACAACCATATCAGAAGCAACAACAAAGATTGGTGAGACAACTAAACCACCAACAGTAACCACAACTGCTCCATCTACAGCTTCCACCACACCTGTTGTTGAAACAACAACCAAGCCAGGAGAAACAACAACCAAGGCAGGAGAAACAACAACCAAGCCAGGAGAAACAACAACCAAGGCAGGAGAAACAACAGTTGTCACATCAAAGCCCTCTGTTGTCACCACAACTACCAAAGCACCAGAAACTACAACTAAAGGAACAACAAAGGCTGGAGAGACAACCATATCAGAAGCAACAACAAAGATTGGTGAGACAACGAAACCACCAACAGTAACCACAACTGCTCCATCTACAGCTTCCACCACACCTGTTGTTGAAACAACAACCAAGCCAGGAGAAACAACAACCAAACCCGGAGAAACAACAGTTGTCACGTCAAAGCCCTCTGTTGTCACCACAACTACCAAAGCACCAGAAACTACAACTAAAGGAACAACAAAGGCTGGAGAGACAACCATATCAGAAGCAACAACAAAGATTGGTGAGACAACTAAACCACCAACAGTAACCACAACTGCTCCATCTACAGCTTCCACCACACCTGTTGTTGAAACAACAACCAAGCCAGGAGAAACAACAACCAAGGCAGGAGAAACAACAGTTGTCACGTCAAAGCCCTCTGTTGTCACCACAACTACCAAAGCACCAGAAACTACAACTAAAGGAACAACAAAGGCTGGAGAGACAACCATATCAGAAGCAACCACAAAGATTGGTGAGACAACTAAACCACCAACAGTAACCACAACTGCTCCATCTACAGCTTCCACCACACCTGTTGTTGAAACAACAACCAAGCCAGGAGAAACAACAACCAAGGCAGGAGAAACAACAACCAAGCCAGGAGAAACAACAGTTGTCACATCAAAGCCCTCTGTTGTCACCACAACTACCAAAGCACCAGAAACTACAACTAAAGGAACAACAAAGGCTGGAGAGACAACCATATCAGAAGCAACAACAAAGATTGGTGAGACAACGAAACCACCAACAGTAACCACAACTGCTCCATCTACAGCTTCCACCACACCTGTTGTTGAAACAACAACCAAGCCAGGAGAAACAACAACCAAGCCAGGAGAAACAACAGTTGTCACGTCAAAGCCCTCTGTTGTCACCACAACTACCAAAGCACCAGAAACTACAACTAAAGGAACAACAAAGGCTGGAGAGACAACCATATCAGAAGCAACAACAAAGATTGGTGAGACAACTAAACCACCAACAGTAACCACAACTGCTCCATCTACAGCTTCCACCACACCTGTTGTTGAAACAACAACCAAGCCAGGAGAAACAACAACCAAACCAGAAGAAACAACAGTTGTCACATCAAAGCCCTCTGTTGTTACCACAACTACCAAAGCACCAGAAACTACAACTAAAGGAACAACAAAGGCTGGAGAGACAACCATATCAGAAGCAACAACAAAGATTGGTGAGACAACTAAACCACCAACAGTAACCACAACTGCTCCATCTACAGCTTCCACCACACCTGTTGTTGAAACAACAACCAAGCCAGGAGAAACAACAACCAAGGCAGGAGAAACAACAGTTGTCACGTCAAAGCCCTCTGTTGTCACCACAACTACCAAAGCACCAGAAACTACAACTAAAGGAACAACAAAGGCTGGAGAGACAACCATATCAGAAGCAACCACAAAGATTGGTGAGACAACTAAACCACCAACAGTAACCACAACTGCTCCATCTACAGCTTCCACCACACCTGTTGTTGAAACAACAACCAAGCCAGGAGAAACAACAACCAAGGCAGGAGAAACAACAACCAAGCCAGGAGAAACAACAGTTGTCACATCAAAGCCCTCTGTTGTCACCACAACTACCAAAGCACCAGAAACTACAACTAAAGGAACAACAAAGGCTGGAGAGACAACCATATCAGAAGCAACAACAAAGATTGGTGAGACAACGAAACCACCAACAGTAACCACAACTGCTCCATCTACAGCTTCCACCACACCTGTTGTTGAAACAACAACCAAGCCAGGAGAAACAACAACCAAACCAGAAGAAACAACAGTTGTCACATCAAAGCCCTCTGTTGTTACCACAACTACCAAAGCACCAGAAACTACAACTAAAGGAACAACAAAGGCTGGAGAGACAACCATATCAGAAGCAACAACAAAGATTGGTGAGACAACTAAACCACCAACAGTAACCACAACTGCTCCATCTACAGCTTCCACCACACCTGTTGTTGAAACAACAACCAAGCCAGGAGAAACAACAACCAAGGCAGGAGAAACAACAACCAAGCCAGGAGAAACAACAGTTGTCACATCAAAGCCCTCTGTTGTCACCACAACTACCAAAGCACCAGAAACTACAACTAAAGGAACAACAAAGGCTGGAGAGACAACCATATCAGAAGCAACAACAAAGATTGGTGAGACAACTAAACCACCAACAGTAACCACAACTGCTCCATCTACAGCTTCCACCACACCTGTTGTTGAAACAACAACCAAGCCAGGAGAAACAACAACCGAGCCAGAAGAAACAACAGTTGTCCCATCAAAGCCCTCTGTTGTTACCACAACTACCAAAGCACCAGAAACTACAACTAAAGGAACAACAAAGGCTGGAGAGACAACCATATCAGAAGCAACAACAAAGATTGGTGAGACAACTAAACCACCAACAGTAACCACAACTGCTCCATCTACAGCTTCCACCACACCTGTTGTTGAAACAACAACCAAGCCAGGAGAAACAACAACCAAGGCAGGAGAAACAACAACCAAGCCAGGAGAAACAACAGTTGTCACATCAAAGCCCTCTGTTGTCACCACAACTACCAAAGCACCAGAAACTACAACTAAAGGAACAACAAAGGCTGGAGAGACAACCATATCAGAAGCAACAACAAAGATTGGTGAGACAACGAAACCACCAACAGTAACCACAACTGCTCCATCTACAGCTTCCACCACACCTGTTGTTGAAACAACAACCAAGCCAGGAGAAACAACAACCAAGCCAGGAGAAACAACAGTTGTCACGTCAAAGCCCTCTGTTGTCACCACAACTACCAAAGCACCAGAAACTACAACTAAAGGAACAACAAAGGCTGGAGAGACAACCATATCAGAAGCAACAACAAAGATTGGTGAGACAACTAAACCACCAACAGTAACCACAACTGCTCCATCTACAGCTTCCACCACACCTGTTGTTGAAACAACAACCAAGCCAGGAGAAACAACAACCAAGGCAGGAGAAACAACAACCAAGCCAGGAGAAACAACAACCAAGGCAGGAGAAACAACAGTTGTCACATCAAAGCCCTCTGTTGTCACCACAACTACCAAAGCACCAGAAACTACAACTAAAGGAACAACAAAGGCTGGAGAGACAACCATATCAGAAGCAACAACAAAGATTGGTGAGACAACGAAACCACCAACAGTAACCACAACTGCTCCATCTACAGCTTCCACCACACCTGTTGTTGAAACAACAACCAAGCCAGGAGAAACAACAACCAAGCCAGGAGAAACAACAGTTGTCACATCAAAGCCCTCTGTTGTCACCACAACTACCAAAGCACCAGAAACTACAACTAAAGGAACAACAAAGGCTGGAGAGACAACCATATCAGAAGCAACAACAAAGATTGGTGAGACAACGAAACCACCAACAGTAACCACAACTGCTCCATCTACAGCTTCCACCACACCTGTTGTTGAAACAACAACCAAGCCAGGAGAAACAACAACCAAACCAGAAGAAACAACAGTTGTCACATCAAAGCCCTCTGTTGTTACCACAACTACCAAAGCACCAGAAACTACAACTAAAGGAACAACAAAGGCTGGAGAGACAACCATATCAGAAGCAACCACAAAGATTGGTGAGACAACTAAACCACCAACAGTAACCACAACTGCTCCATCTACAGCTTCCACCACACCTGTTGTTGAAACAACAACCAAGCCAGGAGAAACAACAACCGAGCCAGAAGAAACAACAGTTGTTACATCAAAGCCCTCTGTTGTTACCACAACTACCAAAGCACCAGAAACTACAACTAAAGGAACAACAAAGGCTGGAGAGACAACCATATCAGAAGCAACAACAAAGATTGGTGAGACAACTAAACCACCAACAGTAACCACAACTGCTCCATCTACAGCTTCCACCACACCTGTTGTTGAAACAACAACCAAGCCAGGAGAAACAACAACCAAGGCAGGAGAAACAACAACCAAGCCAGGAGAAACAACAGTTGTCACATCAAAGCCCTCTGTTGTCACCACAACTACCAAAGCACCAGAAACTACAACTAAAGGAACAACAAAGGCTGGAGAGACAACCATATCAGAAGCAACAACAAAGATTGGTGAGACAACGAAACCACCAACAGTAACCACAACTGCTCCATCTACAGCTTCCACCACACCTGTTGTTGAAACAACAACCAAGCCAGGAGAAACAACAACCAAGCCAGGAGAAACAACAGTTGTCACGTCAAAGCCCTCTGTTGTCACCACAACTACCAAAGCACCAAAAACTACAACTAAAGGAACAACAAAGGCTGGAGAGACAACCATATCAGAAGCAACAACAAAGATTGGTGAGACAACTAAACCACCAACAGTAACCACAACTGCTCCATCTACAGCTTCCACCACACCTGTTGTTGAAACAACAACCAAGCCAGGAGAAACAACAACCAAGGCAGGAGAAACAACAACCAAGCCAGGAGAAACAACAACCAAGGCAGGAGAAACAACAGTTGTCACATCAAAGCCCTCTGTTGTCACCACAACTACCAAAGCACCAGAAACTACAACTAAAGGAACAACAAAGGCTGGAGAGACAACCATATCAGAAGCAACAACAAAGATTGGTGAGACAACGAAACCACCAACAGTAACCACAACTGCTCCATCTACAGCTTCCACCACACCTGTTGTTGAAACAACAACCAAGCCAGGAGAAACAACAACCAAACCAGGAGAAACAACAGTTGTCACGTCAAAGCCCTCTGTTGTCACCACAACTACCAAAGCACCAGAAACTACAACTAAAGGAACAACAAAGGCTGGAGAGACAACCATATCAGAAGCAACCACAAAGATTGGTGAGACAACTAAACCACCAACAGTAACCACAACTGCTCCATCTACAGCTTCCACCACACCTGTTGTTGAAACAACAACCAAGCCAGGAGAAACAACAACCAAGCCAGGAGAAACAACAGTTGTCACGTCAAAGCCCTCTGTTGTCACCACAACTACCAAAGCACCAGAAACTACAACTAAAGGAACAACAAAGGCTGGAGAGACAACCATATCAGAAGCAACAACAAAGATTGGTGAGACAACGAAACCACCAACAGTAACCACAACTGCTCCATCTACAGCTTCCACCACACCTGTTGTTGAAACAACAACCAAGCCAGGAGAAACAACAACCAAGGCAGGAGAAACAACAGTTGTCACATCAAAGCCCTCTGTTGTCACCACAACTACCAAAGCACCAGAAACTACAACTAAAGGAACAACAAAGGCTGGAGAGACAACCATATCAGAAGCAACAACAAAGATTGGTGAGACAACGAAACCACCAACAGTAACCACAACTGCTCCATCTACAGCTTCCACCACACCTGTTGTTGAAACAACAACCAAGCCAGGAGAAACAACAACCAAGGCAGGAGAAACAACAGTTGTCACATCAAAGCCCTCTGTTGTCACAACAACTACCAAAGCACCAGAAACTACAACTAAAGGAACAACAAAGGCTGGAGAGACAACCATATCAGAAGCAACAACAAAGATTGGTGAGACAACGAAACCACCAACAGTAACCACAACTGCTCCATCTACAGCTTCCACCACACCTGTTGTTGAAACAACAACCAAGCCAGGAGAAACAACAACCAAGCCAGGAGAAACAACAGTTGTCACGTCAAAGCCCTCTGTTGTCACCACAACTACCAAAGCACCAGAAACTACAACTAAAGGAACAACAAAGGCTGGAGAGACAACCATATCAGAAGCAACAACAAAGATTGGTGAGACAACGAAACCACCAACAGTAACCACAACTGCTCCATCTACAGCTTCCACCACACCTGTTGTTGAAACAACAACCAAGCCAGGAGAAACAACAACCAAGCCAGGAGAAACAACAGTTGTCACGTCAAAGCCCTCTGTTGTCACCACAACTACCAAAGCACCAAAAACTACAACTAAAGGAACAACAAAGGCTGGAGAGACAACCATATCAGAAGCAACAACAAAGATTGGTGAGACAACTAAACCACCAACAGTAACCACAACTGCTCCATCTACAGCTTCCACCACACCTGTTGTTGAAACAACAACCAAGCCAGGAGAAACAACAACCAAGGCAGGAGAAACAACAACCAAGCCAGGAGAAACAACAACCAAGGCAGGAGAAACAACAGTTGTCACATCAAAGCCCTCTGTTGTCACCACAACTACCAAAGCACCAGAAACTACAACTAAAGGAACAACAAAGGCTGGAGAGACAACCATATCAGAAGCAACAACAAAGATTGGTGAGACAACGAAACCACCAACAGTAACCACAACTGCTCCATCTACAGCTTCCACCACACCTGTTGTTGAAACAACAACCAAGCCAGGAGAAACAACAACCAAACCAGGAGAAACAACAGTTGTCACGTCAAAGCCCTCTGTTGTCACCACAACTACCAAAGCACCAGAAACTACAACTAAAGGAACAACAAAGGCTGGAGAGACAACCATATCAGAAGCAACCACAAAGATTGGTGAGACAACTAAACCACCAACAGTAACCACAACTGCTCCATCTACAGCTTCCACCACACCTGTTGTTGAAACAACAACCAAGCCAGGAGAAACAACAACCAAGCCAGGAGAAACAACAGTTGTCACGTCAAAGCCCTCTGTTGTCACCACAACTACCAAAGCACCAGAAACTACAACTAAAGGAACAACAAAGGCTGGAGAGACAACCATATCAGAAGCAACAACAAAGATTGGTGAGACAACGAAACCACCAACAGTAACCACAACTGCTCCATCTACAGCTTCCACCACACCTGTTGTTGAAACAACAACCAAGCCAGGAGAAACAACAACCAAGGCAGGAGAAACAACAACCAAGGCAGGAGAAACAACAGTTGTCACATCAAAGCCCTCTGTTGTCACCACAACTACCAAAGCACCAGAAACTACAACTAAAGGAACAACAAAGGCTGGAGAGACAACCATATCAGAAGCAACAACAAAGATTGGTGAGACAACGAAACCACCAACAGTAACCACAACTGCTCCATCTACAGCTTCCACCACACCTGTTGTTGAAACAACAACCAAGCCAGGAGAAACAACAACCAAGGCAGGAGAAACAGCAGTTGTCACATCAAAGCCCTCTGTTGTCACAACAACTACCAAAGTACCAGAAACTACAACTAAAGGAACAACAAAGGCTGGAGAGACAACCATATCAGAAGCAACAACAAAGATTGGTGAGACAACGAAACCACCAACAGTAACCACAACTGCTCCATCTACAGCTTCCACCACACCTGTTGTTGAAACAACAACCAAGCCAGGAGAAACAACAACCAAGCCAGGAGAAACAACAGTTGTCACGTCAAAGCCCTCTGTTGTCACCACAACTACCAAAGCACCAGAAACTACAACTAAAGGAACAACAAAGGCTGGAGAGACAACCATATCAGAAGCAACAACAAAGATTGGTGAGACAACGAAACCACCAACAGTAACCACACCTGCTCCATCTACAGCTTCCACCACACCTGTTGTTGAAACAACAACCAAGCCAGGAGAAACAACAACCAAACCAGAAGAAACAACAGTTGTCACGTCAAAGCCCTCTGTTGTCACCACAACTACCAAAGCACCAGAAACTACAACTAAAGGAACAACAAAGGCTGGAGAGACAACCATATCAGAAGCAACCACAAAGATTGGTGAGACAACTAAACCACCAACAGTAACCACAACTGCTCCATCTACAGCTTCCACCACACTTGTTGTTGAAACAACAACCAAGCCAGGAGAAACAACAACCAAAACAGAAGAAACAACAGTTGTCACGTCAAAGCCCTCTGTTGTCACCACAACTACCAAAGCACCAGAAACTACAACTAAAGGAACAACAAAGGCTGGAGAGACAACCATATCAGAAGCAACCACAAAGATTGGTGAGACAACGAAACCACCAACAGTAACCACAACTGCTCCATCTACAGCTTCCACCACACCTGTTGTTGAAACAACAACCAAGCCAGGAGAAACAACAACCAAGGCAGGAGAAACAACAGTTGTCACATCAAAGCCCTCTGTTGTCACCACAACTACCAAAGCACCAGAAACTACAACTAAAGGAACAACAAAGATTGGTGAGACAACGAAACCACCAACAGTAACCACAACTGCTCCATCTACAGCTTCCACCACACCTGTTGTTGAAACAACAACCAAGCCAGGAGAAACAACAACCAAGCCAGGAGAAACAACAGTTGTCACGTCAAAGCCCTCTGTTGTCACCACAACTACCAAAGCACCAGAAACTACAACTAAAGGAACAACAAAGGCTGGAGAGACAACCATATCAGAAGCAACCACAAAGATTGGTGAGACAACTAAACCACCAACAGTAACCACAACTGCTCCATCTACAGCTTCCACCACACCTGTTGTTGAAACAACAACCAAGCCAGGAGAAACAACAACCAAGGCAGGAGAAACAACAACCAAGCCAGGAGAAACAACAGTTGTCACATCAAAGCCCTCTGTTGTCACCACAACTACCAAAGCACCAGAAACTACAACTAAAGGAACAACAAAGGCTGGAGAGACAACCATATCAGAAGCAACAACAAAGATTGGTGAGACAACGAAACCACCAACAGTAACCACAACTGCTCCATCTACAGCTTCCACCACACCTGTTGTTGAAACAACAACCAAGCCAGGAGAAACAACAACCAAGCCAGGAGAAACAACAGTTGTCACGTCAAAGCCCTCTGTTGTCACCACAACTACCAAAGCACCAGAAACTACAACTAAAGGAACAACAAAGGCTGGAGAGACAACCATATCAGAAGCAACAACAAAGATTGGTGAGACAACTAAACCACCAACAGTAACCACAACTGCTCCATCTACAGCTTCCACCACACCTGTTGTTGAAACAACAACCAAGCCAGGAGAAACAACAACCAAGGCAGGAGAAACAACAACCAAGCCAGGAGAAACAACAACCAAGCCAGGAGAAACAACAGTTGTCACGTCAAAGCCCTCTGTTGTCACCACAACTACCAAAGCACCAGAAACTACAACTAAAGGAACAACAAAGGCTGGAGAGACAACCATATCAGAAGCAACAACAAAGATTGGTGAGACAACTAAACCACCAACAGTAACCACAACTGCTCCATCTACAGCTTCCACCACACCTGTTGTTGAAACAACAACCAAGCCAGGAGAAACAACAACCAAGGCAGGAGAAACAACAACCAAGCCAGGAGAAACAACAGTTGTCACATCAAAGCCCTCTGTTGTCACCACAACTACCAAAGCACCAGAAACTACAACTAAAGGAACAACAAAGGCTGGAGAGACAACCATATCAGAAGCAACAACAAAGATTGGTGAGACAACGAAACCACCAACAGTAACCACAACTGCTCCATCTACAGCTTCCACCACACCTGTTGTTGAAACAACAACCAAGCCAGGAGAAACAACAACCAAGGCAGGAGAAACAACAGTTGTCACATCAAAGCCCTCTGTTGTCACAACAACTACCAAAGCACCAGAAACTACAACTAAAGGAACAACAAAGGCTGGAGAGACAACCATATCAGAAGCAACAACAAAGATTGGTGAGACAACGAAACCACCAACAGTAACCACAACTGCTCCATCTACAGCTTCCACCACACCTGTTGTTGAAACAACAACCAAGCCAGGAGAAACAACAACCAAGCCAGGAGAAACAACAGTTGTCACGTCAAAGCCCTCTGTTGTCACCACAACTACCAAAGCACCAGAAACTACAACTAAAGGAACAACAAAGGCTGGAGAGACAACCATATCAGAAGCAACAACAAAGATTGGTGAGACAACTAAACCACCAACAGTAACCACAACTGCTCCATCTACAGCTTCCACCACACCTGTTGTTGAAACAACAACCAAGCCAGGAGAAACAACAACCAAGGCAGGAGAAACAACAGTTGTCACGTCAAAGCCCTCTGTTGTCACCACAACTACCAAAGCACCAGAAACTACAACTAAAGGAACAACAAAGGCTGGAGAGACAACCATATCAGAAGCAACCACAAAGATTGGTGAGACAACTAAACCACCAACAGTAACCACAACTGCTCCATCTACAGCTTCCACCACACCTGTTGTTGAAACAACAACCAAGCCAGGAGAAACAACAACCGAGCCAGAAGAAACAACAGTTGTCACGTCAAAGCCCTCTGTTGTCACCACAACTACCAAAGCACCAGAAACTACAACTAAAGGAACAACAAAGGCTGGAGAGACAACCATATCAGAAGCAACCACAAAGATTGGTGAGACAACTAAACCACCAACAGTAACCACAACTGCTCCATCTACAGCTTCCACCACACCTGTTGTTGAAACAACAACCAAGCCAGGAGAAACAACAACCAAGCCAGGAGAAACAACAGTTGTCACGTCAAAGCCCTCTGTTGTCACCACAACTACCAAAGCACCAGAAACTACAACTAAAGGAACAACAAAGGCTGGAGAGACAACCATATCAGAAGCAACCACAAAGATTGGTGAGACAACTAAACCACCAACAGTAACCACAACTGCTCCATCTACAGCTTCCACCACACCTGTTGTTGAAACAACAACCAAGCCAGGAGAAACAACAACCAAGGCAGGAGAAACAACAGTTGTCACATCAAAGCCCTCTGTTGTCACCACAACTACCAAAGCACCAGAAACTACAACTAAAGGAACAACAAAGATTGGTGAGACAACTAAACCACCAACAGTAACCACAACTGCTCCATCTACAGCTTCCACCACACCTGTTGTTGAAACAACAACCAAGCCAGGAGAAACAACAACCAAGGCAGGAGAAACAACAGTTGTCACATCAAAGCCCTCTCTTGTTACCACAACTACCAAAGCACCAGAAACTACAACTAAAGGAACAACAAAGGCTGGAGAGACAACCATATCAGAAGCAACAACAAAGATTGGTGAGACAACTAAACCACCAACAGTAACCACAACTGCTCCATCTACAGCTTCCACCACACCTGTTGTTGAAACAACAACCAAGCCAGGAGAAACAACAACCAAGCCAGGAGAAACAACAGTTGTCACGTCAAAGCCCTCTGTTGTTACCACAACTACCAAAGCACCAGAAACTACAACTAAAGGAACAACAAAGGCTGGAGAGACAACCATGTCAGAAGCAACCACAAAGATTGTTGAGACAACTAAACCACCAACAGTAACATCAACTGCTCCAGTAACAACCACAATCCATCCTTTAAATACAACAACTGTTGGAGTAGTCACTGGACCACCAACAACAACAACAACTATAATTCCTCAACCTGTTGTAAACGCAACTACTGTGATTCCAACAGTAACTACAGCATCCACCTCTATAGTTACAACCACTATTGGCCCGATAACAAAGACTCTTCCAGGCACCACAACTGTTGCCACAACTTATTTGTCTTCTACTGAGAAAATTGTTACTACAATCCTGGCAACAACATCACTGCCTACCACCAGTACAACACCCTGTTACTGCATTTGGAATGGAACATCACACGAACCTGGTGAGTGACCCTTCATATTTCATTTTTTTATTTTAATCTTTTTGCTTGTAATTCAAGAAATCTTTTAATTCGTAGTTTGGATTTTGATTATTACATTTAATTTTCCTATCATGCTCTTCAAAGCTGGCCACCAAAACTTTTTAGTATTGACTACAAATAGGTTTAGAAACAAAGTTGGAACACCTGCCCATTGTGGTGACAGTTCAAAAGTCGAGGCTAGGCAGCACAACGGTCTTTAGTACACAAGAAACATCTGAAAAATCTCAGTGTTCACTTTTTTGGACGCAGGGTAGAAAATTACATGCGTCAAGTGAATTGGTTACCTTGAGTTTTTCTTTAGAATTCCGACTTGGTTTCAACAACGTTTACGAAGATGTCCTTCCACTGTAACTTTTATTTATTTGGATTGTTGACCCACTGAGCAGAGTGAGTACATTTCAGGAAACATCAACCCCTTGCTAAGGGTTACCTTGTCACTATCAGCTGGTCGTCTGCTGAAGAGCAATTAACATCCACTAACTTTCTGATGTGAACTGAATGCAAGCTACCGCTAGCAAACTTTCTGCCACAAGTTAGGCTCCGCCCACGAATCACATCAGCCCTATGTACAAACACCAAAGTGGTCTATAGTTAGGATTGTGAGTCAGAAGATAACAGGCTTGTACATAGTATCCTGATGCAATTAATCTTCAAATAATAATGAGTTACAGCACTAAAAAAACTGTATTAGTCATTGCTAAATGCACCCTGAAACAGCCCACTCACAAACTTTATATTACTTTATATGAAACAACTCATTTGACACATGACTTACGTGTCATAGGTACTGAGTAGTCTCTCCCTTTTTCATGAGCATTTCCAGTTTACCTATCAATAATGTCTTTGTGCACTTCACCCACCATTATAAATTATTACTTCATAACGAAGCCAATTTTAAGTGACAGCTTCCTGGGCTGCACATACCTATAATGATAGACTTGTATTAATGTATTACCATCCATGCAGTAAATTCACACCAGGTCTGTATTTGTAGTCAGTAATAGGTAGCCAAAAACATCAGTGCCCTATGTTATAAAAGCAAAACTGTCCTCTTCAATAATCTTTACACATTAGAGTCACTTTATGTTCTCAATTCAATTATTTTTTGCTCTGACGACTGTATTCATACCGTCTTTATTCACAGGAGATATGCTGTATAATGTCACCGACAGTGCAGGGTGGTGTTTTGTTGCATACTGCAATTCTTCTTGTAAAGTTGAGACACAGTCCAGTCCATGTCCTACACAACCACCAACAGGCACCACCACAGTCTCAGTCTCAGGAACCCCATCACAACCCAAGGACTGCATCTATATGAATCAAACAATGCAGGTATAAAAGAGATCAAAGTTGTTCATTATTTGTTAATTTGATTAAAAATTGCTTTAATGATTGTATATCAGGACCTGCTTGTGTTAAGGAAACAATAAAGGACCAAGAGTTTGGCCAAATTACTTTTCAAACTTGATGATTGTGTTAATAGACTCATTACATAATTCAATAGCTTGGTATGGTTTGCTGTTTTCTGATTGAAACAGTTTTTCAGTTGCTTGTTTTTTTATTGATCAAGTAGTGTACTATCTACAACCAAAGCTGCATTCCCAATGCATTAAAAAGAGATTACTGCTTCTGTCAGATGGTTTGAATTACATAAGAAATGCCTATATACACCAATTTCCAATGGATGTGGCCTTGGCCTGGAAGAGATGTCATCAGGTGTTGTCCAATTGGTGGGTTGGCACAGGTGGCAGAGCGTTGCCCATCTCCTCTTGGCTTCACACTTGTCTCTCCACTCTTATGCCAGAGTCCATAGAGACTCATTATGCTTCCCAAGCCTTTGGACAGCATTCTTCCTCTGTTGCCCTTTTATTCAGACTTATAGACCAGGTTCCACACTGGTTGAGTTGGGAATCCGTAACATCCCAAGTTACGTTGCTACGTCCTTGACAAGCTGTTGATATTTGGCTTTTTTTCTGATGCTCACAGCCCTTCTCCAGTGGGATTGTAGTTACACCAGGATAACTTTATTTTCCACCTGAGATCACAAGATGATGTTTTGTCACAGAGTTGTGGACAGAGTGTGACCTTGGTGACACTGATGTCTTTGGTGTGACAGAATTTTTTCCCAAGGTCTGCCTTCCCCAGATGGACTGCAGCAGACTTTGTCTAGCTTTGCCCTTTCAAACCATTGTCAGTGCCTTGTCATGGCACCAATAGGTGAGGTCCTATTCATCCATGTACCTTTTTCTCATATGATCCAACTCTCAAGAAGCACCCGTCATCTCTAACTCCGATGAAGAGGAGCACATTGGAGAAGTGCTGAATATTATTTACATGAGAAATATTGTTTTGTTTGCAGATACATTTTCCAAGGAATCAGGTGTAATGAATACAATGTAATTCAAAATTATCCAGATCTAGATAATTGTAGTTGGATGTGATATGTGGGCTTACAACACCATGTGAAAAATTGAGCTAAAGATTAACCTGACATGATGTTTTTTTAAACAGTGGCTACCCAAAAAAAAAATGAGCCAGTTGTCTACTTTTCACTAACATAAGACACTGAGGTTTAGTCTGTCTGTAGTCTCATTTATATCCCCGGAGTTATTCTCGATATATCTTATAATTTAATAAAATATTTACTAGGAAGGTCCAGTCAGCTTAGGTGGGTGAAGCGAAACTTGTTTTGGAGGAGTCTCCTTCCCTAAAATCTCTCATCCAGGTCTACAATCCCTCCAATCCCTGCCGCCCCAATACGCTGTCAATGAAGAATGCAATGTGAATGCTACATTTTTTCATGGTGCTCCCCAAACACTAAAACAACCTTATCTGTGGATTTCCTCCAGGATCATATGTATTGGTTGTGAGGATTAATTATTGCATCCATAATGTCAGCAGTTATCATTGCACACGAACCACTTCAACCTAAAGTTTCCAGTGGAGTAATACGTTATTCTTTAAAGAACTTATCCTGAAATTAAAATAATGACATGCAAATAAACCACAAAGAGCAATTTGGGGATATTTGGATTGAGATTACAGTATGCATCATTGCAAAATATTACTTTTCTTGAAGATATGAATGTTTCCTCCTACATGATTTTGTGCTTCTCAATCCTTACAGAATAAAGAAACTATGATGATTGACAACTGCACCATTGCTATCTGCGAAAATGGAACGACGGTAATAAAAAAACGTTATACCTGTCCACAAGAAGAACCACTCATCTGTACCAATGGACATAAAGCAGTTAAGGTCTATGATGAAAACACATGCTGCTACCACTATGAATGTGAATGTAAGTAGAAAATTGTAACGTTTGATCAGTTTTTCACTATTAATAGAATATCTTGTTTCATTGTGCTAGTACTCTAAGCAATGACATCCCCTCTGCAAAAGAAAAACCCTTTACACTGCAGCATTGTTTAAATACATCCTATGGTTTTATGAGTTAATCTGCCACAATATAAGACTGTTTGTTTTAGTTGTCCTTACACGGTGAGCTCTAGGACTGCTTCTTGGAAAGCCGTCTACACCATGGACTGTATTAAACGTGGTTGTAGTCTCAGTAATGTCATCCGTTGGTTGTTTAAGAGGCGTTTGGAAGTACTGTGTCAACCAAACTTTCAATCAACCAGTCAAACAGCCAAAGCTAAGGTGGGCTTAAACCTCCTAACAAATAGCTTCAACACCCCCACCTGTCAGTCTACTCAGCCACACCCTTAACTATGAATAACTCTTATCCTTCATAAACAGATGAGCTGTAAAACAGTTGCCTCCTGTGCAGTGTTTGCTGATAAATAAATCCACTTTTCAGACCAAATTCTTAAGTTGTTAACATGTTTATTTCTGATCACTAAATTGGCTTTTTTGAATGGGTGTGTGACTTCCTGTGCTTTTGCAGCTAGCCTAAAGAAGGCACTCGAGGAACTGCAGTTTTTTTACACAGAGCTTTGCCTACCCCATGGACTTCCTTAAAAAACAGGGTGTAGCCTCCTGTGTGTACGGTGAAGCGGATTCAGATGTTTCTTCTATCAGCATTATTTCCTCATAAGTTCATGGACTCGAACTTTGTTCAAATCCTTTTCAACAAAGAACAATGTTCATTTTGACATAATGATCCCATTTAGAGCAAGCTGTGATAAAGTAGAACTTGTTTTAGAGTAGGACACTTGTACAGTGTTCAGTTGTCGTGAAATATTCAGTACTAAAACAACTCGTCACAAACTAAAAATCAAGCAGCATTAAGATGTTGTTAATTTAGCCAATGGGCAACTGTAAACAACTGCAGTCCATCGAGTTTCCACTTGAGGACATCTTTAAAAGACCCGAAAACACCTGTATTAATTTTACAGCATGTTTACAGCCTGGTACAAAAGACAGTTTTGGTCTGAACAGTTCATGTCTTTATCAGCACACATACACAAGGGATTCTTTTTATCTGTCTGTCTGTCTGTCTGTCTGTCTGTCTGTCAATCTACTGAAGAAGTAATCATGTGTTGTTCGTTCCAGTTCTTACTAACTTAAAGTGTGTTTGTTCTTCTTCTCCTGCAGGTGTGTGCACTGTCTTGAATAAGGTGCAATACATCACATTTGATGGAAAAAGTTACTATTTCCAACAGTACTGCAATTTCTACCTGGTCAAAGAGATAACTGATAAATACAATCTGACCATCATGGTGGATAATCAAGTGTGTGATCCCATAGACAGCTCCTTCTGTCCCCAGGCTGTGGTTGTTTATTTCCAGTCTTACAAGATTGTTTTGACTAAGATAAAGGATGTAGGCAATGGGGTAAGTAACACTTGCAAAAAGATAGACGTGTAAATAAACTTCATGAATGATAATTAAATGTGGTGGGTTGTCTGTCAGAGTGCTGTGATCAGTTGGAGTTTAAAGTGTCTGTGTTTTGTCTTCCTGTGTCTACAGGTGTACTTGAATGACAAACGAATGTATCCTGCCTGGTCCAACTCTGAGCTGCTCTTCACTAGCACAGACGTAGCGGTCACTTTGGAAATACCTGCCATTAGGACTAAAGTGGACTATAGTTTAACGTCATTTAGCATTTACCTTCCAAACGATCTATTTGGTGGGAATACTGAGGGACAGTGTGGTGAGTAACCAGAACACACACACACACACACACACACACACACACACACACACACACACACACACACACACACACACACACACACACACACACACACACGAACACACACACACATCGCTGTTTTTGTTTCTGAGGTCATATTTGGTCATCCACATTGGAAAACCATGGGCCTGTACTACGAGGCACTTTTGGTTATGGAGGTAACTTCAGGGTTAACTTGGGCTATTCAGTACTACGAATGTGGTTCACTTCACTTTTTAATGGGGTACATCACCATGGTAACCTTAACTGCTCTGGAGCAGGTAAAGTTCAGGGTTAGCGCTTAACCTTTATGAAGCTTTGCTCAGTGACTAATCAGATCTCTGGTTCACAGAGGTCTGTGAGCTGATTGTGAGGGCGTGGAGGTAGAGAGACTTCTTATAAACAATGTATGATCATAGGAGATGTTAATAATGATTTACAGTTATCATCCTACAACAGAGATGAATGCCAACTAACAGAAGGACTGATATTGTGCATAAGCATCATAAAACAACAGAGGTCATCCTCAGAGACTGGTCATGTATGAACTGCTGCCACTTCTCCTCATCCAGGGACCTGTGACAACTCACAGTTCAACGACTGCCGCTCTCCAAACGGCATCGTGGGAAACTGCTCAGCCAATGCAGGCCAGTGGGTGGTCCCAGGTGCACCCTGTGTAGTCCCCACACAACCCTCACCAATAACAACTACACCTGAGACCACAGCAGTCACAACACAGCTTCCCTGCAGACCGGCCATCTGTGACCTCCTGACCAGCAGGTGAGAGTTTGTTGCAACTCTCAAAAGAATCAAAATTACACAAAGGGCAGGTCAGGAAAAGCAGCTAAAGCAGTAAGATCAAAACATGATAGATAAGAAGACGATTACATCATGTCACAGGAAATAAAACTGAAAGCAGATCCTTAAATTTATAACAGCAACAAAGGATGGATTAGTAAAACATCAGAAGAATGATTAGAAGATGGATAAAATAATTTCAGTTTTAAAAAGCATCGACATCACAAATACTGATGTCATGCATCACGTCGTCTGAATGCAGAACTTTTTTGGAAACACTTTATCTGACAGAGTGCTCTTCTTTGTTTGTGTATCTTTTTAGTTTATTTGAGTCGTGCAACTCAGTCATATCCCCAGCAGTCTTCGTAGCATCCTGTCGGTCAGACATCTGCAACAGTGGAAATTTCACCTGCTCAAGCCTGGAGGCGTACGCTTCCGAGTGCTCCAACAAAGGAATCTGTATTGACTGGAGGAATGCCACCAATGGGCTGTGTGGTGAGATTTACCTTCTATAATGTCAAAAACTCGTTTTTGTGTGGAGGGTTTAAAAATGTAAATATAAATATTTATTCATTTTACAGAGCACAAGTGTCCAGACAACAAAGTGTACAAAGCCTGCGGCCCCGCTGTGGAGAAAACATGCAATTACAGGTAACTTTGTTTGGTGCTTTGTGTTTGTCTATATTTACATCGTTTAAACTTAAACCCTAACCCTAGCTACAACAAACTCTGATTTATCGTTAGAGTCCTCATGATAAAAACACCTTGACTCCTTTGAGGTGTCCATTGTCAGGGCTCATTTTATAATTGTTCATTAAATCAAGGGAAGGATTAGTCACATCTAGAGTTACCTTCATTTGACTAAGTAGTTCATCAGTCTTTAAAGGCAATGGGAGCATAAGTGATACTTTAAATAAATCTCTGTCACTGTTTTATAAATCTTCAGTGTGGAGGCTGTTTTATAAATCTTCAGTGTGGAGGCTGTTTTATGTATCTTCAGTGTGGAGGCTGTTTTATGTATCTTCAGTGTGGAGGCTGTTTTATGTATCTTCAGTGTGGAGGCTGTTTTATGTATCTTCAGTGTGGAGGCTGTTTAATGTATATTTAGTGTGGAGGCTGTTTTATAAGTCTTTAGTGTGGAGGCTGTTTTATGTATCTTCAGTGTGGAGGCTGTTTAATGTATCTTCAGTGTGGAGGCTGTTTTATAAATCTTCAGTGTGGAGGC
Organism: Labrus bergylta; assembly: GCF_963930695.1. Lineage (NCBI taxonomy): Eukaryota > Metazoa > Chordata > Actinopteri > Labriformes > Labridae > Labrus > Labrus bergylta. The sequence continues at coordinate 125,089 of NC_089197.1, forward strand.
TGTTTTATGTATCTTCAGTGTGGAGGCTGTTTAATGTATCTTCAGTGTGGAGGCTGTTTTATGTATCTTCAGTGTGGAGGCTGTTTAATGTATCTTCAGTGTGGAGGCTGTTTTATGTATCTTCAGTGTGGAGGCTGTTTAATGTATCTTCAGTGTGGAGGCTGTTTTATGTATCTTCAGTGTGGAGGCTGTTTTATGTATCTTCAGTGTGGAGGCTGTTTTATAAATCTTTAGTGTGGAGGCTGTTTTATATATCTTTAGTGTGGAGGCTGTTTTATGTATCTTCAGTGTGGAGGCTGTTTTATAAATCTTTAGTGTGGATGCTGTTTTATAAATCTTTAGTGTGGAGGCTGTTTTATAAATCTTTAGTGTGGAGGCTGTTTTATTTATCTTCAGTGTGGAGGCTGTTTTATGTATATTTAGTGTGGAGGCTGTTTTATATATCTTTAGTGTGGATGCTGTTTTATAAATCTTTAGTGTGGAGGCTGTTTTATATATCTTTAGTGTGGAGGCTGTTTTATGTATCTTCAGTGTGGAGGCTGTTTTATAAATCTTTAGTGTGGAGGCTGTTTTATTTATCTTCAGTGTGGAGGCTGTTTTATGTATCTTTAGTGTGGAGGCTGTTTTACGTATCTTCAGTGTGGAGGCTGTTTAATGTATCTTCAGTGTGGAGGCTGTTTTATGTATATTTAGTGTGGAGGCTGTTTTATAAGTCTTTAGTGTGGAGGCTGTTTTATGTATCTTCAGTGTGGAGGCTGTTTTATGTATCTTCAGTGAGGAGGCTGTTTTATGTATCTTCAGTGTGGAGGCTGTTTTATGTATCTTCAGTGTGGAGGCTGTTTTATGTATCTTCAGTGTGGAGGCTGTTTTATGTATCTTCAGTGTGGAGGCTGTTTAATGTATATTTAGTGTGGAGGCTGTTTTATAAATCTTTAGTGTGGAGGCTGTTTTATATATCTTTAGTGTGGAGGCTGTTTTATGTATCTTCAGTGTGGAGGCTGTTTTATAAATCTTTAGTGTGGATGCTGTTTTATAAATCTTTAGTGTGGAGGCTGTTTTATAAATCTTTAGTGTGGAGGCTGTTTTATTTATCTTCAGTGTGGAGGCTGTTTTATGTATATTTAGTGTGGAGGCTGTTTTATAAGTCTTTAGTGTGGAGGCTGTTTTACGTATCTTCAGTGTGGAGGCTGTTTTATGTATATTTAGTGTGGAGGCTGTTTTATAAGTCTTTAGTGTGGAGGCTGTTTTATGTATCTTCAGTGTGGAGGCTGTTTTATGTATCTTCAGTGTGGAGGCTGTTTTATGTATCTTCAGTGAGGAGGCTGTTTTATGTATCTTCAGTGTGGAGGCTGTTTTATGTATCTTCAGTGTGGAGGCTGTTTTATAAATCTTTAGTGTGTGGAGGCTGTTTTATATATCTTCAGTGTGGAGGCTGTTTTATATATCTTCAGTGTGGAGGCTGTTTTATAAATCTTTAGTGTGGAGGCTGTTTTATAAATCTTTAGTGTGGAGGCTGTTTTATAAATCTTTAGTGTGGAGGCTGTTTATAAATCTTTAATGTGTGGAGGCTGTTTTATAAATCTTTAGTGTGTGGAGGCTGTTTTATATATCTTCAGTGTGGAGGCTGTTTTATGTATCTTCAGTGTGGAGGCTGTTTTATAAATCTTCAGTGTGGAGGCTGTTTTATGTATCTTCAGTGTGGAGGCTGTTTTATTTATCTTCAGTGTGGAGGCTGTTTTATTTATCTTCAGTGTGGAGGCTGTTTTATTTATCTTCAGTGTGGAGGCTGTTTAAAGTATCTTCAGTGTGGAGGCTGTTTTATGTATCTTTAGTGTGGAGGCTGTTTTATGTATCTTCAGTGTGGAGGCTGTTTTATGTATCTTCAGTGTGGAGGCTGTTTTATGTATCTTTAGTGTGGAGGCTGTTTTATATATCTTTAGTGTGGAGGCTGTTTTATGTATCTTTAGTGTGGATGCTGTTTTATGTATCTTCAGTGTGGAGGCTGTTTTATTTATCTTCAGTGTGGAGGCTGTTTTATAGATCTTCAGTGTGGAGGCTGTTTTATAAATCTTTAGTGTGGAGGCTGTTTTATGTATATTTAGTGTGGAGGCTGTTTTATATATCTTCAGTGTGGAGGCTGTTTTATGTATATTTAGTGTGGATGCTGTTTTATGTATCTTCAGTGTGGAGGCTGTTTTATTTATCTTCAGTGTGGAGGCTGTTTTATAGATCTTCAGTGTGGAGGCTGTTTTATAAATCTTTAGTGTGGAGGCTGTTTTATGTATATTTAGTGTGGAGGCTGTTTTATATATCTTCAGTGTGGAGGCTGTTTTATGTATATTTAGTGTGGAGGCTGTTTTATATATCTTCAGTGTGGATGCTGTTTTATAGATCTTCAGTGTGGAGGCTGTTTTATATATCTTCAGTGTGGATGCTGTTTTATAGATCTTCAGTGTGGAGGCTGTTTTATATATCTTCAGTGTGGAGGCTGTTTTATATATCTTCAATGTGGAGGCTGTTTTATGTATATTTAGTGTGGATGCTGTTTTATGTATCTTCAGTGTGGAGGCTGTTTTATATATCTTCAGTGTGGAGGCTGTTTTATGTATATTTAGTGTGGAGGCTGTTTTATATATCTTCAGTGTGGAGGCTGTTTTATGTATATTTAGTGTGGAGGCTGTTTTATATATCTTCAGTGTGGATGCTGTTTTATAGATCTTCAGTGTGGAGGCTGTTTTATATATCTTCAGTGTGGAGGCTGTTTTATGTATATTTAGTGTGGAGGCTGTTTTATATATCTTCAGTGTGGATGCTGTTTTATAGATCTTCAGTGTGGAGGCTGTTTTATATATCTTCAGTGTGGAGGCTGTTTTATGTATATTTAGTGTGGAGGCTGTTTTATATATCTTCAGTGTGGAGGCTGTTTTATGTATATTTAGTGTGGAGGCTGTTTTATATATCTTCAGTGTGGAGGCTGTTTTATGTATATTTAGTGTGGAGGCTGTTTTATATATCTTCAGTGTGGAGGCTGTTTTATATATCTTTAGTGTGGAGGCTGTTTTATAAATCTTTAGTGTGGAGGCTGTTTTATATATCTTCAGTGTGGAGGCTGTTTTATAAATCTTTAGTGTGGAGGCTGTTTTATATATCTTTAGTGTGGAGGCTGTTTTATAAATCTTTAGTGTGGAGGCTGTTTTATTTATCTTCAGTGTGGAGGCTGTTTTATGTATATTTAGTGTGGAGGCTGTTTTATAAGTCTTTAGTGTGGAGGCTGTTTTACGTATCTTCAGTGTGGAGGCTGTTTTATGTATCTTTAGTGTGGAGGCTGTTTTACGTATCTTCAGTGTGGAGGCTGTTTAATGTATCTTCAGTGTGGAGGCTGTTTTATGTATATTTAGTGTGGAGGCTGTTTTATAAGTCTTTAGTGTGGAGGCTGTTTTATGTATCTTCAGTGTGGAGGCTGTTTTATGTATCTTCAGTGTGGAGGCTGTTTTATGTATCTTCAGTGAGGAGGCTGTTTTATGTATCTTCAGTGTGGAGGCTGTTTTATGTATCTTCAGTGTGGAGGCTGTTTTATGTATCTTCAGTGTGGAGGCTGTTTTATGTATCTTCAGTGTGGAGGCTGTTTTATGTATCTTCAGTGTGGAGGCTGTTTAATGTATATTTAGTGTGGAGGCTGTTTTATAAATCTTTAGTGTGGAGGCTGTTTTATATATCTTTAGTGTGGAGGCTGTTTTATGTATCTTCAGTGTGGAGGCTGTTTTATAAATCTTTAGTGTGGATGCTGTTTTATAAATCTTTAGTGTGGAGGCTGTTTTATAAATCTTTAGTGTGGAGGCTGTTTTATTTATCTTCAGTGTGGAGGCTGTTTTATGTATATTTAGTGTGGAGGCTGTTTTATAAGTCTTTAGTGTGGAGGCTCTTTTACGTATCTTCAGTGTGGAGGCTGTTTTATGTATATTTAGTGTGGAGGCTGTTTTATAAGTCTTTAGTGTGGAGGCTGTTTTATGTATCTTCAGTGTGGAGGCTGTTTTATGTATCTTCAGTGTGGAGGCTGTTTTATGTATCTTCAGTGAGGAGGCTGTTTTATGTATCTTCAGTGTGGAGGCTGTTTTATGTATCTTCAGTGTGGAGGCTGTTTTATAAATCTTTAGTGTGTGGAGGCTGTTTTATATATCTTCAGTGTGGAGGCTGTTTTATATATCTTCAGTGTGGAGGCTGTTTATAAATCTTTAGTGTGTGGAGGCTGTTTTATAAATCTTTAGTGTGTGGAGGCTGTTTTATATATCTTCAGTGTGGAGGCTGTTTTATGTATCTTCAGTGTGGAGGCTGTTTTACAAATCTTCAGTGTGGAGGCTGTTTTATGTATCTTCAGTGTGGAGGCTGTTTTATTTATCTTCAGTGTGGAGGCTGTTTTATTTATCTTCAGTGTGGAGGCTGTTTTATTTATCTTCAGTGTGGAGGCTGTTTTATGTATCTTTAGTGTGGAGGCTGTTTTATATATCTTTAGTGTGGAGGCTGTTTTATTTATCTTCAGTGTGGAGGCTGTTTTATAGATCTTCAGTGTGGAGGCTGTTTTATGTATCTTTAGTGTGGAGGCTGTTTTATGTATATTTAGTGTGGAGGCTGTTTTATATATCTTCAGTGTGGAGGCTGTTTTATGTATATTTAGTGTGGAGGCTGTTTTATATATCTTTAGTGTGGAGGCTGTTTTATTTATCTTCAGTGTGGAGGCTGTTTTATAGATCTTCAGTGTGGAGGCTGTTTTATGTATCTTTAGTGTGGAGGCTGTTTTATATATCTTTAGTGTGGAGGCTGTTTTATGTATCTTTAGTGTGGATGCTGTTTTATGTATCTTCAGTGTGGAGGCTGTTTTATTTATCTTCAGTGTGGAGGCTGTTTTATAGATCTTCAGTGTGGAGGCTGTTTTATAAATCTTTAGTGTGGAGGCTGTTTTATGTATATTTAGTGTGGAGGCTGTTTTATATATCTTCAGTGTGGAGGCTGTTTTATGTATATTTAGTGTGGATGCTGTTTTATGTATCTTCAGTGTGGAGGCTGTTTTATTTATCTTCAGTGTGGAGGCTGTTTTATAGATCTTCAGTGTGGAGGCTGTTTTATAAATCTTTAGTGTGGAGGCTGTTTTATGTATATTTAGTGTGGAGGCTGTTTTATATATCTTCAGTGTGGAGGCTGTTTTATGTATATTTAGTGTGGAGGCTGTTTTATATATCTTCAGTGTGGATGCTGTTTTATAGATCTTCAGTGTGGAGGCTGTTTTATATATCTTCAGTGTGGATGCTGTTTTATAGATCTTCAGTGTGGAGGCTGTTTTATATATCTTCAGTGTGGAGGCTGTTTTATATATCTTCAGTGTGGAGGCTGTTTTATGTATATTTAGTGTGGATGCTGTTTTATGTATCTTCAGTGTGGAGGCTGTTTTATATATCTTCAGTGTGGAGGCTGTTTTATGTATATTTAGTGTGGAGGCTGTTTTATATATCTTCAGTGTGGAGGCTGTTTTATGTATATTTAGTGTGGAGGCTGTTTTATATATCTTCAGTGTGGATGCTGTTTTATAGATCTTCAGTGTGGAGGCTGTTTTATATATCTTCAGTGTGGAGGCTGTTTTATGTATATTTAGTGTGGAGGCTGTTTTATATATCTTCAGTGTGGATGCTGTTTTATAGATCTTCAGTGTGGAGGCTGTTTTATATATCTTCAGTGTGGAGGCTGTTTTATGTATATTTAGTGTGGAGGCTGTTTTATATATCTTCAGTGTGGAGGCTGTTTTATGTATATTTAGTGTGGAGGCTGTTTTATATATCTTCAGTGTGGAGGCTGTTTTATGTATATTTAGTGTGGAGGCTGTTTTATATATCTTCAGTGTGGAGGCTGTTTTATATATCTTTAGTGTGGAGGCTGTTTTATAAATCTTTAGTGTGGAGGCTGTTTTATATATCTTCAGTGTGGAGGCTGTTTTATAAATCTTTAGTGTGGAGGCTGTTTTATATATCTTTAGTGTGGAGGCTGTTTTATAAATCTTTAGTGTGGAGGCTGTTTTATTTATCTTCAGTGTGGAGGCTGTTTTATGTATATTTAGTGTGGAGGCTGTTTTATAAGTCTTTAGTGTGGAGGCTGTTTTACGTATCTTCAGTGTGGAGGCTGTTTTATGTATCTTTAGTGTGGAGGCTGTTTTACGTATCTTCAGTGTGGAGGCTGTTTAATGTATCTTCAGTGTGGAGGCTGTTTTATGTATATTTAGTGTGGAGGCTGTTTTATAAGTCTTTAGTGTGGAGGCTGTTTTATGTATCTTCAGTGTGGAGGCTGTTTTATGTATCTTCAGTGTGGAGGCTGTTTTATGTATCTTCAGTGAGGAGGCTGTTTTATGTATCTTCAGTGTGGAGGCTGTTTTATGTATCTTCAGTGTGGAGGCTGTTTTATGTATCTTCAGTGTGGAGGCTGTTTAATGTATATTTAGTGTGGAGGCTGTTTTATAAATCTTTAGTGTGGAGGCTGTTTTATATATCTTTAGTGTGGAGGCTGTTTTATGTATCTTCAGTGTGGAGGCTGTTTTATAAATCTTTAGTGTGGATGCTGTTTTATAAATCTTTAGTGTGGAGGCTGTTTTATAAATCTTTAGTGTGGAGGCTGTTTTATTTATCTTCAGTGTGGAGGCTGTTTTATGTATATTTAGTGTGGAGGCTGTTTTATAAGTCTTTAGTGTGGAGGCTCTTTTACGTATCTTCAGTGTGGAGGCTGTTTTATGTATATTTAGTGTGGAGGCTGTTTTATAAGTCTTTAGTGTGGAGGCTGTTTTATGTATCTTCAGTGTGGAGGCTGTTTTATGTATCTTCAGTGTGGAGGCTGTTTTATGTATCTTCAGTGAGGAGGCTGTTTTATGTATCTTCAGTGTGGAGGCTGTTTTATGTATCTTCAGTGTGGAGGCTGTTTTATAAATCTTTAGTGTGTGGAGGCTGTTTTATATATCTTCAGTGTGGAGGCTGTTTTATATATCTTCAGTGTGGAGGCTGTTTTATAAATCTTTAGTGTGGAGGCTGTTTTATAAATCTTTAGTGTGGAGGCTGTTTTATAAATCTTTAGTGTGGAGGCTGTTTATAAATCTTTAGTGTGTGGAGGCTGTTTTATAAATCTTTAGTGTGTGGAGGCTGTTTTATATATCTTCAGTGTGGAGGCTGTTTTATGTATCTTCAGTGTGGAGGCTGTTTTATAAATCTTCAGTGTGGAGGCTGTTTTATGTATCTTCAGTGTGGAGGCTGTTTTATTTATCTTCAGTGTGGAGGCTGTTTTATTTATCTTCAGTGTGGAGGCTGTTTTATTTATCTTCAGTGTGGAGGCTGTTTTATGTATCTTTAGTGTGGAGGCTGTTTTATATATCTTTAGTGTGGAGGCTGTTTTATTTATCTTCAGTGTGGAGGCTGTTTTATAGATCTTCAGTGTGGAGGCTGTTTTATAAATCTTTAGTGTGGAGGCTGTTTTATGTATATTTAGTGTGGAGGCTGTTTTATATATCTTCAGTGTGGAGGCTGTTTTATGTATATTTAGTGTGGAGGCTGTTTTATATATCTTTAGTGTGGAGGCTGTTTTATTTATCTTCAGTGTGGAGGCTGTTTTATAGATCTTCAGTGTGGAGGCTGTTTTATGTATCTTTAGTGTGGAGGCTGTTTTATATATCTTTAGTGTGGAGGCTGTTTTATGTATCTTTAGTGTGGATGCTGTTTTATGTATCTTCAGTGTGGAGGCTGTTTTATTTATCTTCAGTGTGGAGGCTGTTTTATAGATCTTCAGTGTGGAGGCTGTTTTATAAATCTTTAGTGTGGAGGCTGTTTTATGTATATTTAGTGTGGAGGCTGTTTTATATATCTTCAGTGTGGAGGCTGTTTTATGTATATTTAGTGTGGATGCTGTTTTATGTATCTTCAGTGTGGAGGCTGTTTTATTTATCTTCAGTGTGGAGGCTGTTTTATAGATCTTCAGTGTGGAGGCTGTTTTATAAATCTTTAGTGTGGAGGCTGTTTTATGTATATTTAGTGTGGAGGCTGTTTTATATATCTTCAGTGTGGAGGCTGTTTTATGTATATTTAGTGTGGAGGCTGTTTTATATATCTTCAGTGTGGATGCTGTTTTATAGATCTTCAGTGTGGAGGCTGTTTTATATATCTTCAGTGTGGATGCTGTTTTATAGATCTTCAGTGTGGAGGCTGTTTTATATATCTTCAGTGTGGAGGCTGTTTTATATATCTTCAGTGTGGAGGCTGTTTTATGTATATTTAGTGTGGATGCTGTTTTATGTATCTTCAGTGTGGAGGCTGTTTTATATATCTTCAGTGTGGAGGCTGTTTTATGTATATTTAGTGTGGAGGCTGTTTTATATATCTTCAGTGTGGAGGCTGTTTTATGTATATTTAGTGTGGAGGCTGTTTTATATATCTTCAGTGTGGATGCTGTTTTATAGATCTTCAGTGTGGAGGCTGTTTTATATATCTTCAGTGTGGAGGCTGTTTTATGTATATTTAGTGTGGAGGCTGTTTTATTTATCTTCAGTGTGGAGGCTGTTTTATGTATATTTAGTGTGGAGGCTGTTTTATAAGTCTTTAGTGTGGAGGCTCTTTTACGTATCTTCAGTGTGGAGGCTGTTTTATGTATATTTAGTGTGGAGGCTGTTTTATAAGTCTTTAGTGTGGAGGCTGTTTTATGTATCTTCAGTGTGGAGGCTGTTTTATGTATCTTCAGTGTGGAGGCTGTTTTATGTATCTTCAGTGAGGAGGCTGTTTTATGTATCTTCAGTGTGGAGGCTGTTTTATGTATCTTCAGTGTGGAGGCTGTTTTATAAATCTTTAGTGTGTGGAGGCTGTTTTATATATCTTCAGTGTGGAGGCTGTTTTATATATCTTCAGTGTGGAGGCTGTTTTATAAATCTTTAGTGTGGAGGCTGTTTTATAAATCTTTAGTGTGGAGGCTGTTTTATAAATCTTTAGTGTGGAGGCTGTTTATAAATCTTTAGTGTGTGGAGGCTGTTTTATAAATCTTTAGTGTGTGGAGGCTGTTTTATATATCTTCAGTGTGGAGGCTGTTTTATGTATCTTCAGTGTGGAGGCTGTTTTATAAATCTTCAGTGTGGAGGCTGTTTTATGTATCTTCAGTGTGGAGGCTGTTTTATTTATCTTCAGTGTGGAGGCTGTTTTATTTATCTTCAGTGTGGAGGCTGTTTTATTTATCTTCAGTGTGGAGGCTGTTTTATGTATCTTTAGTGTGGAGGCTGTTTTATATATCTTTAGTGTGGAGGCTGTTTTATTTATCTTCAGTGTGGAGGCTGTTTTATAGATCTTCAGTGTGGAGGCTGTTTTATAAATCTTTAGTGTGGAGGCTGTTTTATGTATATTTAGTGTGGAGGCTGTTTTATATATCTTCAGTGTGGAGGCTGTTTTATGTATATTTAGTGTGGAGGCTGTTTTATATATCTTTAGTGTGGAGGCTGTTTTATTTATCTTCAGTGTGGAGGCTGTTTTATAGATCTTCAGTGTGGAGGCTGTTTTATGTATCTTTAGTGTGGAGGCTGTTTTATATATCTTTAGTGTGGAGGCTGTTTTATGTATCTTTAGTGTGGATGCTGTTTTATGTATCTTCAGTGTGGAGGCTGTTTTATTTATCTTCAGTGTGGAGGCTGTTTTATAGATCTTCAGTGTGGAGGCTGTTTTATAAATCTTTAGTGTGGAGGCTGTTTTATGTATATTTAGTGTGGAGGCTGTTTTATATATCTTCAGTGTGGAGGCTGTTTTATGTATATTTAGTGTGGATGCTGTTTTATGTATCTTCAGTGTGGAGGCTGTTTTATTTATCTTCAGTGTGGAGGCTGTTTTATAGATCTTCAGTGTGGAGGCTGTTTTATAAATCTTTAGTGTGGAGGCTGTTTTATGTATATTTAGTGTGGAGGCTGTTTTATATATCTTCAGTGTGGAGGCTGTTTTATGTATATTTAGTGTGGAGGCTGTTTTATATATCTTCAGTGTGGATGCTGTTTTATAGATCTTCAGTGTGGAGGCTGTTTTATATATCTTCAGTGTGGATGCTGTTTTATAGATCTTCAGTGTGGAGGCTGTTTTATATATCTTCAGTGTGGAGGCTGTTTTATATATCTTCAGTGTGGAGGCTGTTTTATGTATATTTAGTGTGGATGCTGTTTTATGTATCTTCAGTGTGGAGGCTGTTTTATATATCTTCAGTGTGGAGGCTGTTTTATGTATATTTAGTGTGGAGGCTGTTTTATATATCTTCAGTGTGGAGGCTGTTTTATGTATATTTAGTGTGGAGGCTGTTTTATATATCTTCAGTGTGGATGCTGTTTTATAGATCTTCAGTGTGGAGGCTGTTTTATATATCTTCAGTGTGGAGGCTGTTTTATGTATATTTAGTGTGGAGGCTGTTTTATATATCTTCAGTGTGGATGCTGTTTTATAGATCTTCAGTGTGGAGGCTGTTTTATATATCTTCAGTGTGGAGGCTGTTTTATGTATATTTAGTGTGGAGGCTGTTTTATATATCTTCAGTGTGGAGGCTGTTTTATGTATATTTAGTGTGGAGGCTGTTTTATATATCTTCAGTGTGGAGGCTGTTTTATGTATATTTAGTGTGGAGGCTGTTTTATATATCTTCAGTGTGGAGGCTGTTTTATATATCTTTAGTGTGGAGGCTGTTTTATAAATCTTTAGTGTGGAGGCTGTTTTATATATCTTCAGTGTGGAGGCTGTTTTATGTATCTTCAGTGTGGAGGCTGTTTTATAAATCTTCAGTGTGGAGGCTGTTTTATGTATCTTCAGTGTGGAGGCTGTTTTATTTATCTTCAGTGTGGAGGCTGTTTTATTTATCTTCAGTGTGGAGGCTGTTTTATTTATCTTCAGTGTGGAGGCTGTTTTATGTATCTTTAGTGTGGAGGCTGTTTTATATATCTTTAGTGTGGAGGCTGTTTTATGTATCTTCAGTGTGGAGGCTGTTTTATAGATCTTCAGTGTGGAGGCTGTTTTATAAATCTTTAGTGTGGAGGCTGTTTTATGTATATTTAGTGTGGAGGCTGTTTTATATATCTTCAGTGTGGAGGCTGTTTTATGTATATTTAGTGTGGAGGCTGTTTTATATATCTTCAGTGTGGATGCTGTTTTATAGATCTTCAGTGTGGAGGCTGTTTTATATATCTTCAGTGTGGAGGCTGTTTTATGTATATTTAGTGTGGAGGCTGTTTTATATATCTTCAGTGTGGAGGCTGTTTTATGTATATTTAGTGTGGAGGCTGTTTTATATATCTTCAGTGTGGAGGCTGTTTTATGTATATTTAGTGTGGAGGCTGTTTTATATATCTTCAGTGTGGAGGCTGTTTTATAAATATTTAGTGTGGAGGCTGTTTTATATATCTTTAGTGTGGAGGCTGTTTTATATATCTTTACTGTGGAGGCTGTTTTATAAATCTTTAGTGTGGAGGCTGTTTTATATATCTTCAGTGTGGAGGCTGTTTTATAAATCTTCAGTGTGGAGGCTGTTTTATATATCTTTAGTGTGGAGGCTGTTTTATATATCTTCAGTGTGGAGGCTGTTTTATATATCTTCAGTGTGGAGGCTGTTTTATAAATCTTTAGTGTGGAGGCTGTTTTATGTATATTTAGTGTGGAGGCTGTTTTATATATCTTCAGTGTGGAGGCTGTTTTATATATCTTCAGTGTGGAGGCTGTTTTATAAATCTTTAGTGTGGAGGCTGTTTTATATATCTTTAGTGTGGAGGCTGTTTTATATATCTTTAGTGTGGAGGCTGTTTTATAAATCTTTAGTGTGGAGGCTGTTTTATATATCTTTAGTGTGGAGGCTGTTTTATAAATCTTTAGTGTGTGGAGGCTGTTTTATAAATCTTTAGTGTGGAGGCTGTTTTATGTATCTTCAGTGTGGAGGCTGTTTTATAAATCTTTAGTGTGGAGGCTGTTTTATAAATCTTTAGTGTGGAGGCTGTTTTATGTATCTTCAGTGTGGAGGCTGTTTTATAAATCTTTAGTGTGGAGGCTGTTTAATGTATCTTCAGTGTGGAGGCTGTTTAATGTATCTTCAGTGTGGAGGCTGTTTAATGTATCTTCAGTGTGGAGGCTGTTTTATTTATCTTCAGTGTGGAGGCTGTTTTATGTATCTTCAGTGTGGAGGCTGTTTTTTATATCTTCAGTGTGGAGGCTGTTTTATGTATATTTAGTGTGGAGGCTGTTTTATATATCTTCAGTGTGGATGCTGTTTTATGTATATTTAGTGTGGAGGCTGTTTTATAGATCTTCAGTGTGGAGGCTGTTTTATATATCTTCAGTGTGGAGGCTGTTTTATGTATATTTAGTGTGGAGGCTGTTTTATGTATATTTAGTGTGGAGGCTGTTTTATAGATCTTCAGTGTGGAGGCTGTTTTATGTATATTTAGTGTGGAGGCTGTTTTATAGATCTTCAGTGTGGAGGCTGTTTTATATATCTTCAGTGTGGAGGCTGTTTTATGTATATTTAGTGTGGAGGCTGTTTTATGTATCTTCAGTGTGGAGGCTGTTTTATGTATATTTAGTGTGGAGGCTGTTTTATATATCTTCAGTGTGGAGGCTGTTTTATGTATATTTAGTGTGGAGGCTGTTTTATATATCTTCAGTGTGGAGGCTGTTTTATGTATATTTAGTGTGGAGGCTGTTTTATATATCTTCAGTGTGGAGGCTGTTTTATATATCTTCAGTGTGGAGGCTGTTTTATATATCTTCAGTGTGGAGGCTGTTTAATGTATCTTCAGTGTGGAGGCTGTTTAATGTATCTTCAGTGTGGAGGCTGTTTAATGTATCTTCAGTGTGGAGGCTGTTTTATGTATCTTCAGTGTGGAGGCTGTTTAATGTATCTTCAGTGTGGAGGCTGTTTAATGTATCTTCAGTGTGGAGGCTGTTTAATGTATCTTCAGTGTGGAGGCTGTTTTATGTATCTTCAGTGTGGAGGCTGTTTAATGTATCTTCAGTGTGGAGGCTGTTTTATGTATCTTCAGTGTGGAGGCTGTTTTATGTATATTTAGTGTGGAGGCTGTTTTATAAATCTTTAGTGTGTGGAGGCTGTTTTATGTATCTTCAGTGTGGAGGCTGTTTAATGTATCTTCAGTGTGGAGGCTGTTTAATGTATCTTCAGTGTGGAGGCTGTTTTATGTATATTTAGTGTGGAGGCTGTTTTATAAATCTTTAGTGTGTGGAGGCTGTTTTATGTATCTTCTGTGTGGAGGCTGTTTAATGTATCTTCAGTGTGGAGGCTGTTTAATGTATCTTCAGTGTGGAGGCTGTTTAATGTATCTTCAGTGTGGAGGCTGTTTAATGTATCTTCAGTGTGGAGGGTGCTGGACTGTGGCGATGCTATTTACATGCATACATCTTCGCAAAGCCTACATGCGCTGGATACTGTCTACCATGGGACACTGAGGTTTATCACCAATCTTTAAGCACTTACTCACCACTGCTCCTTCTATGTTTGGGTTGGTTGGACTGCCTTGTCTGCCCATAGACTAAACCACTGGCATATTTTTATTTATAAGGGAATTCTCGGTCTGCTTCCATCCTACCTACGGAGCTACATACTTCAAAAAAGTACAATCTTCGCTGGCAGGATTTATACCTTTTAACCATCCCTAAAACCCGTACTAAATTGGGAAAAAGTGCGTTCAAGTATGCTGCTTCCTCTTCTTGGAATCGTTTGCAAGATACTTTAAATCTTCAGGTCTTTAGGTCTTCTTAATGATCTGGAGGTGGGCATATCTAACTGTAGATGTTTTAACTGACTCGTTTTGCCCCTTTTTGATCCCTTGTTGATTATTTAGGATATATTTTGATGAATGTTTATCATATTTTGTTGTTACTTTATTTATGTTAATTGTGTGTTAAGTGTTTTATGTCTGAAACAAAGTTAATTGTTCTGCTGCCTGTCTTGGCCAGCACGCTCTTGATCTCAATGAGACTTTTCCTGGTTAAATATAGGTTAAATAAATCAATACAATATAATTCTCGTCCTTTATCATGTATGATTTGTCTTCCTGAATCAAATACTTATATAATGAATGAAAATGAGCATAGCTTGTTTGAAAAATTCTTCAACAGAGTGAACATTAACACTTAAGTGCTGTTTTGTGACCATGACACCAAAAGTTTACACCACTCAAATAACCATTTATTTCATTTTTGATATCAGATACAACAACTTGTACCACGCAGGATCCGCTCCACACACTAATGACACTAAAGAGGGTTGCTTCTGTCCTGAAGGCACCACCTTATTTAACCAGGTCTATGAAACATGTGTCTCCTCTTGTGGTAAGAGATCCTATAGAAGACAAGCTTTCATAGGGTTGTGGAATATTTCACACCAAGGCCATCAGTCAGTATCTAATGGTCTCTGTTGGAATTTCAGATTGTACAGGACCTGATGGGAAACCAAAAATGGTGAGAATTCTTCCTCTAACGTGTATTATTGTGTACAATAGCAAAGAAAAGCTGTGTGTCTGAATTGTTTGTCTGATAACCAGCCCGGTGAAACATGGACAAGTGGCTGTAAGACCTGTGTCTGCGACAAGGACTCCATGAGCGTCGAGTGTGATCTCATTCCATGCCAAACCATGCTGATCCCCGACTGCAGCGAGCCCGGCTATAAGCTAGTCACGAAGACAGACGGCTGTTGCTCGCAGTATTCATGTGGTCAGTGTTAGCTTCATAAAAGTAGATGTGTTATATAACTGAATCTTTAACACTGAACTGACTGTCGTGAATCCCCCCTCCTCTGAGTTAGTATCCATTGTCACCTCAGCTGTTACACAGTCTGTACTGAACTAGACACAACAGACAACTTCTGCAACTCTAAAGCCAGTCAATATCAGCAAGGCTTGAAAAAAAACAAGAGCAAACTGTTAGTGACTAAAAGTCTTTGAACTACACATAAAAACCATACATTCTGCTGTTAGTTTAAATTTCATCAAAATGCTCTTGGAAAACCGTCTTTCAGAATAATGCAAAGGTGACATAACTACAGGTCCACTCTGAAGCCACGTTTAACCTCTCCAAAACAAAGGGGTACTTTTGACAGACATAAATGCATACATGTATTTTGATAGTGTATTTATAAAATTGTCCTCATTTAAATGTAGATCACACTTGTACCGATGTACTTACGAGTAAGTTTATGTAAACAGAGTCTGGCTCTCAACTTATTCTAAATTTATAAATTGTTACAAAGAGTACAAATAGGTAAATGTAGGACACAGACTCATAATAATTCAATTCTCTTGTCCTGAACAGAATGTGACGCAAACATGTGTCCTATTCCAATGACCTGTCCGCTGGGCTTCGAACTGACATACACAAATGGCACCTGCTGCAAATCCTACAAGTGTGGTATGTGATTCCAAGTGTGCATCGTTCACCAGGAGTAACAGAATTTGCTGGTGGTTCATTTGTAATGAATGTTGTTTTGTTAAAGACAGTTTAACAAGTTAACATGATTACCAGGCTTCAGTCTAAGTACCTAAAGCTACTGTAAAAAAATACCAATTTTGTGTCCCGATCTCAGTGTACGTGGACAAAATGATATCCCTTATCTCTTCTCTGATCTTTTCCTGAAGGTCCTGTTTGCTTTTGTAGGTCATAAAGATGCTTCCTAATTTTAGTCTCTCTCATAACCAGCTGTGCTTCTCAGAAGAGTTCTTTAACTGAATTTTAACAGAAATTTGTTGGTACTGACTTATCCCTGTTTTTTCTTTGCAGAACCTAAAGGTGTATGTGTCTATGAAGGTACTGAGTACATGGTACGTGTACAGCTCAAAGTCAACATATAAATTAACCTATTTGTCAATGGACCAGAGGACCCCTTTATACCTTTTTAGCTATTAGCTTATTATAACCATGATGATTTAGAATGAGTTTCCTA
Organism: Labrus bergylta; assembly: GCF_963930695.1. Classification (NCBI taxonomy): domain Eukaryota; kingdom Metazoa; phylum Chordata; class Actinopteri; order Labriformes; family Labridae; genus Labrus; species Labrus bergylta. The sequence continues at coordinate 141,055 of NC_089197.1, forward strand.
GACTTTCAATTACATCAATTACCAATTAGTCAAATTGACTTCATGTTCACACTTCTTCACTGTGGAAATAAAGAAACAATAGATCCTCTTTTTTCTATCCAACCGATAATGGTTAAAATAAAATATTAATGTTGAAATGAGATCAAAGTTAACATAAATCAAATTAACTTTTTCAGGAAGGTCAAAAAATCCCAACACCTGGTTCACCATTAGAAACAACAACAACATCCTCACCAACACTATCTGGAACAACAGCTGGAGCTGGACAACCATCAGGAACAACAGCTGGAGCTGGACAGCCATCAGGAACAACAGCTGGAGCTGGACAACCATCAGGAATGACAGCTGGAGCTGGACAGCCATCAGGAACAACAGCTGGAGCTGGACAACCATCAGGAACAACAGCTGGAGCTGGACAACCATCAGGAACAACAGCTGGAGCTGGACAGCCATCAGGAACAACAGCTGGAGCTGGACAACCATCAGGAACAACAGCTGGAGCTGGACAACCATCAGGAACAACAGCTGGAGCTGGACAGCCATCAGGAACAACAGCTGGAGCTGGACAACCATCAGGAACGACAGCTGGAGCTGGACAACCATCAGGGACGACAGCTGGAGCTGGACAGCCATCAGGAACGACAGCTGGAGCTGGACAGCCATCAGGAACGACAGCTGGAGCTGGACAACCATCAGGAACGACAGCTGGAGCTGGACAACCATCAGGAACGACAGCTGGAGCTGGACAACCATCAGTAACAACAGCTGGAGCTGGACAGCCATCAGTAACAACAGCTGGAGCTGGACAACCATCAGGAACAACAGCTGGAGCTGGACAACCATCAGGAACGACAGCTGGAGCTGGACAGCCATCAGGAACGACAGCTGGAGCTGGACAACCATCAGGAACGACAGCTGGACCAGGACAACCATCAGGAACGACAGCTGGAGCTGGACAGCCATCAGGAACGACAGCTGGAGCTGGACAACCATCAGGAACGACAGCTGGAGCTGGACAGCCATCAGGAACGACAGCTGGAGCTGGACAACCATCAGGAACGACAGCTGGAGCTGGACAACCATCAGGAACGACAGCTGGAGCTGGACAGCCATCAGGAACGACAGCTGGAGCTGGACAGCCATCAGGAACGACAGCTGGAGCTGGACAACCATCAGGAACGACAGCTGGAGCTGGACAACCATCAGGAACGACAGCTGGACCAGGACAACCATCAGGAACGACAGCTGGAGCTGGACAGCCATCAGGAACGACAGCTGGAGCTGGACAACCATCAGGAACGACAGCTGGAGCTGGACAACCATCAGGAACGACAGCTGGAGCTGGACAGCCATCAGGAACGACAGCTGGAGCTGGACAACCATCAGGAACGACAGCTGGAGCTGGACAACCATCAGGAACGACAGCTGGAGCTGGACAACCATCAGGAACAACAGCTGGAGCTGGACAGCTATCAGGAACAACAGCTGGAGCTGGACAGCCTTCTGTACCTGGGCCCTGCCAGGAGTGTTTCTGTGGCCCAAAAATGGACCCAATATCCAAGCTGCAGATCATTCACTGCACACCGATTGTTTGCAACAGAACCTGCTCTGAAGTAAGCCCATTCATAGGTTTGACTTTAAAACTCACACATTTTCTACTATGTCATAGGCACTCTTAATGGAACACAATTCAGGATTATATAGTATTTTTTGTTTATGAGCAAAACAAGGCTTGAAAGAAACAACCTGACCTGAAAATCTGGGGCTACCAATCCCATTACTATTTATGGTATTATAGTGTGTGGTCATTGAAGGTTTTCTTGTCAGCAATCCAGCACCAAAGTAAAGCTCAAAGCATTGACATTGTACCTGTTGACAAGTCCTGTAAATTGCATAGTTGTTTTGCTATTTAGTAGCAAATGAAATAATATTAGTGATAACTAATAGGAAAACTCAGCAGGTCCAAACTTAAGACAAAAGTTATAAACTGTGGGTGTAAAAAGTGAATTTGCAAGATGAAGACAAAACAACTAAAAGTCAAATCAAAGTCAAAGTCAATTTGCACCAGAAAGCATGAGAAAATAGGTGAAGACAAATAGCAGTATAAAAATTGTTTGGGGTAGGGGCTCATTTCTGCATTTTCCGTGATGAACCCTTTTCTTGCATGTAAGAAAAAGGGGGGTGGAAGTTGAAGTTTGTTTTTAATTGCTAAAGATGACTTCATAAAACATAATGCTGTTGAATCCCTGAATCCCTGAATGTGCTACAACTGACAGGGAGATGTACAAACAGCAACAACAAACAAAAACAATGAATAATACAAAGTTATAGTTATAATCCCAACAGTATAAATATATTTGATATAAGATATACCCAACTATAGCAATGATAATGATGATTGATAAGCATGAACGATATTAATAGTTGCAGGGTGGAAGTCAAGCAGGTCTCTGGTAGCAGGCAGTCACCAACTATGATCTAGAGGAGCCTGCGACACTAGAGAGCACAGAAGAAAATATACATTTAGTCAGTGCATTAATATAACATTAATGCATACAGATAAATAGAGTTTTAGCCTATGGCCAAATAGTTAGGGGCTGGTCCAGGCCTGAGCTAGTCCTTACTATAAGCTTTATAAAAAAGGAAAGTTTAAAGACTTCTCTAGTGTATTTAATTGAATATAGGATGAAAAGGATTTGCAAATCATTGTATTCGGTTTTTATTTACATTTTACATAACGTCCCAACTTCATTGGAATTGGGGTTTTTACATTAAGGGTCTGTAGGTACCACGAGCAGGCCTGATAACTGAAGGCTCTACCTCCCATGGTACATTTAGAGACTGTACCACGAGCAGGCCTGATAACTGAAGGCTCTACCTCCCATAGTACATTTAGAGACTGTACCACGAGCAGGCCTGATAACTGAAGGCTCTACCTCCCATAGTACATTTAGAGACTGTACCACGAGCAGGCCTGATAACTGAATGCTCTACCTCCCATAGTACATTTAGAGACTGTACCACGAGCAGGCCTGATAACTGAAGGCTCTACCTCCCATAGTACACTTAGAGACTGTATTTACCACGAGCAGGCCTGATAACTGAAGGCTCTACCTCCCATAGTACATTTAGAGACTGTACCACGAGCAGGCCTGATAACTGAAGGCTCTACCTCCCATAGCACATTTAGAGACTGTACCACGAGCAGGCCTGATAACTGAAGGCTCTACCTCCCATAGCACATTTAGAGACTGTATGTACCACGAGCAGGCCTGATAACTGAAGGCTCTACCTCCCATAGTACATTTAGAGACTGTACCACGAGCAGGCCTGATAACTGAAGGCTCTACCTCCCATAGCACATTTAGAGACTGTACCACGAGCAGGCCTGATAACTGAAGGCTCTACCTCCCATAGCACATTTAGAGACTGTATGTACCACGAGCAGGCCTGATAACTGAAGGCTCTACCTCCCATAGCACATTTAGAGACTGTATGTACCACGAGCAGGTCTGATAACTGAAGGCTCTACCTCCCATAGCACATTTAGAGACTGTATGTACCACGAGCAGGTCTGATAACTGAAGGCTCTACCTCTCATAGCACATTTAGAGACTGTATGTACCACGAGCAGGTCTGATAACTGAAGGCTCTACCTCCCATAGCACATTTAGAGACTGTATGTACCACGAGCAGGTCTGATAACTGAAGGCTCTACCTCCCATAGCACATTTAGAGACTGTATGTACCACGAGCAGGCCTGATAACTGAAGGCTCTACCTCCCATAGTACATTTAGAGACTGTATGTACCACGAGCAGGCCTGATAACTGAAGGCTCTACCTCCCATAGTACATTTAGAGACTGTAGGTACAACGAGACCTGGGGTCTCATTTATAAAAGAGTGCATAGAATCCATACTAAAAATGTACGTGCGCCAAAAACCCGGAAATGGCGTGCGCACAAAATGATTCAGATTTATAAAACCATTCGTACGCACACCTGCACGCAATGTTCCCTTTATAAATCACGATTCACCTGGAAATGTGCGCACGTAGATTAATCCCATGTTCCGCCCTCTACACGCCCACAATCAACCATAAACGGTCAACGCAAAGCAGCTAGTGAATGAAGAAGCATACAAACGAGGGGGCGGAGCTAAGGTTTCCAGCACTGGATCACGGCCAAACCCGGAAGTTTAGAAAAAGAAACAGAACTTTCTGACCCAGAAACAGAGGAGCTTGTGAATGAAGTGAAGGATAAAATTGACATATGGATAGTTTACTGTAGCAGGAGGATCACAAACTGAAGACCAATCAGAGAGTGACACCACGTCACTGCTGCATTCACCCAATCAGAGAGTGACACCACGTCGCTGCTGCATTCACCCAATCAGAGAGTGACACCACGTCGCTGCTGCATTCACGCTGTCCTATGTGCCAAAACATCCAGCGTTCATCATTACGCGAGTATATCTACAATGTTTACATGTGTACATGTGTACATGTTTACATGTTTACATGTTTACATGTTTACATGTTTACAGGACCCACACTGTCTTCTTCATATTGTCAGAGTGCTCCCGTCAGTCAGCAGTCTGTCTCACTCTATCATATTAGTAATCAAAGGTTTGATCAACGAACAAAAACGTTTGATTGTTGGCCACATATTTTCATGGGCATCTCCGTCTGCACTGTGACTAATTATGATAAAATATATGGCTTAATGATGGTGTCAGAGATGACCTGACTTAATGTCCACACTTGAATTATTTACAGAATAAATACGTGCAGCTGATGAAGACGTGCTGAGTCTGGAGGAGGTGAAATGTGTGAAGCCACCGCCGTGTCTCTCTGTGTCTTGACGCAGTCATCTTTATTAAAACTAAAAACCACACTTGATGATAAATGCTCGATATTTAAATATATGAATGAAATCTGGAGGCTCTGTGGTCTCTGTGTTAGTCTAATGTTTAACTCTACATCAGTGATTACATTAGTGTACACGTCCGGTCCTCTGAGGTCCGTCTGGGATAATGAAGGCGAGACGGCGCTGATGAAATATGGGAAGGACTTTTATTTTATTTTTTTATTTGTTTATATATTGTCATAATGAAAGTGACTTATCAGAAACGGCTCACTACATGAGTGATTATAGCCTAAATAAAACCATCGGTTTGAATGATTCTGATGACGTGGATCTGTCAGTTTGATATTTAGTGAAATAAAATGTGTTAGAGACATCAGTATGTATCTGCAGGCTTCAATTCACCACTTCACCGTCTGTGTCGATGATTTCCCATGACTCCAAAATGTACGTCCGCCTGGGTCACAGTTTGCTTACCGGTGCGCACATTTTACCGTCAGGTTTGTTTTTATAGATCACAAACTTTGCGTGGGAAAAGGCGTACGCCAGATTCAGACCGCGTTTTGTGCGTACGCAATGGTTATAAATGAGACCCCAGATAACTGAAGGCTCTACCGCACATAGTACATTTAGAGACAGTAGGCATCACGAGCAGGCCGGCCTTCTGGGAGCGTAATGTTCTAGAAGAGTAATACAGCACTTTAGCTCTTAAAGATTTCATGGTGGACGTGTTTTTCCGTATCATTCTAAGACAGCAGTCTGCCTTTCGCTATGTTCTGTAGGTGTAAAAAGGCTTTAAAAGTTTTTTTTTTATGGCAGTTGAAGAACAACCATTGATAAAATAGTTCAGTGGCTGGAATCTGTTGGTCACCCAAGCTTTTATATGCTTAAAACATACTTTGACTTTAGTTGGCTTATTGGTTCTATATTTTTGTCTTTAATATTTATAATTAGAGAGGCACATGAAGTCACTCATATAAAACCAGAAAAGTGAATTTTTAATCTCCTAATCCCCGTCTGTCTCTAGGGTTTTGAATACCAGGAGGTACCTGACCAGTGTTGTGGGAAGTGCGTCCAGAAGAGCTGTTTCCTTGTTGCACCTGACAACACAACACATATAGTGGAGGTCAGTTTTGTCACTGTTTGAACCTATTCACATATAAAAAAGGAAAACCTTGTAAATCTATAACAAATCAATAAAACATAAATGTTTTAAATAAAAGGGGAAAGTGATAAAAAATGAAACAAAATGCCACATTGTATTGCTTTAGTATGGTAAACTGTCTTTGTCTAAAGGCCAAGTTTGATTGGCTGACCTGTCTTCTGCTCTCTCTGATAATACAGATCAACCAAACGTTTAGTCTTCCTGACAACAAGTGTGTACAGTTTGCCTGTGAGAATATCAACGGACAGCTTGTTACTAAGGAGATCAAGACTGTTTGTCCTACCTTTAACCCCTCGGACTGTGAACCTGTGAGTTAATCAAACCAGCAGCTGATACCCTTTCCCTGTCTAAACACAGATCATCCATGTCTCACTCACAAATCAAATGTGTCTTCTTCTTTCAGGGCACAGAGACAACTGACGCTAATGGATGCTGCAGAACCTGTAAGTTAGCAGAGCTGAAGTTTTTTCAATGATAACTCCAAAGTTGGAGGATAAAAATGGCGTGCCATTATTAGAATCCTTGACTGAACAGTTACTGTGTCTTCTAGGCAAGCTGCGCAGCGTCTGTGAAATCCTCAGTAAGCAGGAGGTCATCAAGGTGAACGAGTGTAAGAGCCCAAGGCCGGTCAACATGACGTACTGTGCTGGACACTGTGGAAGCATGTCCATGTGAGTCTATTCATTTCTAAATGTGGAGTTCAGTGTGATCTGTAAAATTACTAAGATGTCACTTTGTAATGATGTGCAGTTCTCTCATGAAGAAATAAGTCGCTTAATAGAAAGTGTAAAACATTTATTTTTTTTCAGTTTGCATGAAAGATGGCTTAATGCAGTCAGTTTGGGACAGTTAAAGAGTATTTGTGAAATCCTTAAAGGGGAATTCTGTAAATAGTGTCAATAGTAAACCACAGCCTGTGTAAAACTGCTCCCGTGGATCTCCTCAGCCAGCAGCTGACTCTGTTGTAGTGTCTGAAAGGTGTATTTTTCAGCCATAGACTGCTAAAATAGTTGTTTTTTATCCATCGACAGGACTAGACTGTTATGCTAAGTGTCTGAAACAGTGTCTGAGACCAGCCATGTGTGTAAGTTAAGAGTTGCTGTCTTTGTGTGTGTGCAGGTATTCTGCTGCAGCTAAAACAATGACGCATCAGTGTGAATGTTGCCAAGAAGCCACCACCAGTGAGGGGCAAGTGGATCTCGAATGTGCAGATGGCACTAAGATCCCCCACAAATACATCAAAGTGGAGAGCTGTCTGTGCAACAGAACAGAGTGTGTTGACGCTCTAATTAAACGCCGCAGGAGACGCTGATCGCTTACTCTCTGCTGACCACCGGAATGACCTTTAAAACATTATGCGAGACATAACCTTTGAACTTTTCTTGTTAGGGCTCATTATTTCAGGCCAAACTGTTTTTGGTCTTACAGCCTACTATTGTGATGTAAACTTTCTTCATTCCACTCAATATTATTAAAATAATTATCTGCAACATAAACACTGGTTTGGACATTGTTATTGACTCCTGGGAAATGAAGTTTGTTCAATAAGGGGCAGAGGAAGGTGTTGACCTTGTCACGACCAGCTCGAAAACCGCGACAAATGACCAGAGGAGACCAGGAGTTACATTTGAGCAACACACGTTTACTCACTTGACACAAACTCCAATCAAAATGATACAAGCATTAGGGAAGAGTCTCTCTCTCCAACCTCCTCCTCCAAGTCTCCCCCCAAGGAGGAAGTGGAAACAGTTTATATATGGAGGGAGGTATTTTCAATCCAGTATACAACAATATAGAGCACATCTAACCTCATCATCAATCTTTATTTAAGTTCTCGGAGAGATCATTGAGGGCGACCCTCATTTACAATGATGCTGAGAAAACATACAGAAATGATAAACAAGGAGAAATGAGATAAAGCTACCACAGAAAATAAAATCAATAGAAGAGCAATAAGAACAATAAAATATATACATTAAAATAATTTAAAAGCTTGAAATTACTACAGTGATAAGTCAGTAATTAAAATCAAATAAAACATTTACAGTCAGGTTAGGGGGCGGTTAAAAATAATATTTCTAAAGTCTCCATAAGGGTTAGGGTAAGGGTTAGGTAAGGTAGGGGGCGCAGCGTCCTCTAGGGGACGCTACGAGGGCCACGGGCACTCGGGGGACGATGGTTATTAAATATGTTTAAAAACCTTCTTAAAAACCACACCACGGTGTTTTGATAAAAGCCCTCTAAGACAGTTTTAAAATTTGGATAAAAGGGTGACCGGACCACTGCGCAGGAGAGGCAGGCGGAGCTCTTTGTTAATTAAAAGACTCCGGTGTCCCAGAGCCTCTGATGAAACCATCTGAAGAGCGTCCAGATGACGGCCACTGCTAAATAATATATTAAAAACCCTTAAAAGAAAGTAAAAGTAATAAATAAAAGGAAATACCTTAAAAGTGCCCTGAAATGAAAGAATTAAAGCCATCTTAAAAGGTCTGCATATATAAAGTGCTTAGAATAGATTAAAACACATCAAACAATAAAATAAGTGCTTTTAACAGACAAGTGCTAAAATAGTCAGAATAAAACACATACAAAACCATCAAAGTAAAATATTTATATGTGCACTCACTTATTCAAAACAGCTAAAACCCATCATTCAAATCAGAAAGGTAAGATCTTTGAAAATAAATAAATGTATAAATAAATAAAAAAATAAAGGATAAAAGTGCAATGCACCGTCATTAGACACCTCCAAGGTTTTGTTAAAAGAGATTTATTAATAAAAAATTGGTTTAAGAGGAGGACTCCCCCCCACAGAAAGGGATTGTTCTGGCAGGCCGTCAACCAACGATCTCGAGGAGCCTAAGCGAGCTCAAAAGCTCCCAGGAAAGTAGGTGGTTAGTGACTGAGATTTACAGATAGATACATGCAGTAATATGATGTATTGTATATGCACAGAGAGAGAGAGAGAGAGAGAGAGAGAGAGAGAGAGAGAGAGAGAGAGAGAGAGAGAGAGCTCAAGGTGCCAGTTCCCCCGGTAGTCTAAGCCTAGAGCAGCATAACTAAGAGCTGGTCTACACCAGCACTAACTATAAGATTTATCAAAAACGAAAGTTTTAAGTCTATTCTTAAAAATACAGACTGTGTCTGCCTCCCGGACCCCGGCTGGAAGGCGGTTCCAGAGGAGAGGAGCCTGATAACTGAAGGCTTTACCCCCCATAGTACACTTAGAGACTGTAGGTACCACCAGCAGGCCTGCACTCCGGGACCGCAACGCTCTCGAGGGACAGTACGGCACTAGTAGCTCCTTAAGATAAGATGGTGCCTGGCCATTTAGAGCTTTGTAGGTGAGAAGAAGGATCTTGAATTCTATTCTAGACTGTATAGGGAGCCAGTGCAGAGAAGCCAACACAGGAGTGATGTGATCCCTTTTCCTGGTTCTGGTCAGTACACGAGCTGCAGCGTTCTGGACCAGTTGAAGAGTCTTTAGAGACTTACCAGAGCACCCTGACAAAAGAGAATTACAATAATCCAATCTGGAGGTAACAAATGCATGAACTAGTTTTTCTGCATCATTTTGCGACAGGATATTCCTGATCTTAGATATATTACGAAGGTGAAAATAGGCTGTTCTTGAAACTTGCCTGATGTGAGAGCTAAAAGACATATCTTGATCAAATAGAACTCCTAGATTCCTAACAGTGGTGCTAGATGCCATGCTGATGTCATTAAGGACAGTCAAATCACTAGAAAAAGCATCTCTGAGGTTTTTAGGGCCTAGCACAATAACTTCAGTCTTGTCTGAGTTAAGTAGCAAAATATTTCTGGTCATCCAGGTCCTAACGTCCTTAAGGCACGTTTCTAGCTGACATAACTGACTGGTGCCATCGGGCTTTATTGATACATAGAGCTGTAGACGTAGATCGTTTGTAATTTTAACTAGTGCAGTCTCAGTGTTTTGGTGGACTCTAAATCCTGACTGAAACTCCTCAAATAAACTGTTGTCACAGAGAAAGTCACACAGCTGATTAGCTACCACCTTCTCCAGGATCTTTGAGATAAAAGGAAGGTTGGATATAGGCCTGTAGTTAGCTAGAGTTCCTGAATCTAGAGTAGGTTTTTTGAGTAGAGGTTTGATTACCGCTACTTTAAATGCCTGTGGTACATAGCCTGCCAGTAAAGACGAATTGATCATATCTAATATAGAGTTGCTAACTAAGGGAAAGACTTCCTTGAACAGCTTGGTTGGGATTGGGTCCAAAAGACAGGTTGACGGTTTCAACGCAGAAATAATTGAATTTAGCTCTGAAAGGTCGATTGGAGAAAAACAGTCGAGACTAATATCTGGTCCTGGAACTGTCTCTGCCGTATCAGATGTATCTGCACCAGGCAAGGGCAGGAGGTTACTAATTTTGTCTCTGATGTCTAGAATTTTTCCCTCTGAGAGGGACTAAAGCTATCATAAAAGTTTCCAACTGGGTTGAAACACGGTACTGAATCAAAAGCAGCTGAAATAGCTTCCTTAAATCTAGCCACAGCACTATCAGATAAACTTCTAGAGAGCACATTTTTATTAAGCAGAGATAATTCTGGCAGGACAAAGTCGAAAGTAATAAGGAAATGGTCTGATAGAAGAGGAGTTTCTAGGAAAACTGTAAGGTTTTGGATTTCAATGCCATAAGCTAAAACAAGATCCAGGGTGTGGTTAAAACGATGAGTAGGTTCGTTTACACCCTGGGTGAAACCAATAGAGTCTAATAATGACATGAAAGCTGTGCTCAGGCTATCATTATCAACATCCACATGGATATTGAAGTCACCTACAACAATTATTCTATCACTGCTAAGGACTAAATCTGAAAATTTCAGCAAATTCAGATAGAAACTCAGAATATGGACCAGGAGGGCGGAAAACTACAACAACTAGAACTGGCTGAAAGGTTCTTGAGACTGGATGTGAAAGACTAAGAACAAGGCTTTCAAAAGAAGAAAAATTCAGTTTTGGTCGAGGGTTAACTAGAAGACTAGAATTCAAAATAGCTGCTACTCCACCACCTCGTCCGGTGTCTCGAGGTATATGAGTACTAAAATGACTGGGAGGAGTGGATTCATTTAAACGAACATATTCATCTCGACACAGCCAGGTTTCAGTTAAACAAAGTAAATCAATATGCTGATCTGATATCAGATCATTCACTGAAAGAGATTTGGATGCTAAGGATCTAATGTTCAAAAGTCAGCAGTGACTTGGCTGGCTAACTACTGCTGCATACGATGACTCTGACTCAATGGTGCGGAGCCGTCTCTCTAACTCAGACACCCTCGCCCCCAAAGCTAAAAATAAACTACATTTCTTACATGTATCATTATCACTAAAGGAGGACGAGGAGTAACTTAACATCTGACACGAAGAGCAGGAGAGGGAGAGACAGAAAAAGAAGCCATTGTAAATAAAGCTAACTGCTAAGCTAGGCTAAGAGTAGGTAGCTAAAATAAACAAAACTGTTAAGCAGGTTTGTCGCCAGAGAGAATGAGTGCTTTTCGATTACTTCTGTTTGTCTGAACGTACAGTGTGTTGGAAACAACAGTTGTAAGAAACTAAGCAAAATGAACAATTAAGCTTTTAGCTCTAACGATCAGCACTGAACAACACAGAACAGCAGATAACAGGAAATGATGCAATACGCTCACCCTTAGCATGTAGGACGTAGCGCGTAGCGCGTAGGACGTAGCACGTAGGACGTAGGACGTAGCACGTTGCAGCTCCTACCCCTCAGCGGGACCACCTTGGCAGAAAACTAAGTGGGTGGATGGATCGATGATTGATTGATGGATGGATGGATGGATGGATGGATGATTGATGGATGGATGGATGGATGGATGGATGGATGGATGGATGGATTGATGGATTGATGATTGATGGATTGATGGATGAATTGATGATTGATGGATGGATGGATGGATGGATGGATGGATGGATGGATGGATGGATGGATTGATGGATTGATGATTGATGGATTGATGGATGGATGGATGGATGGATGGATGGATGGATTGATGATTGATGGATGGATGGATGGATGGATGGATGGATTGATTGATGATTGATGGATTGATTGATTGATCGATCGATTGATTGATTGATTGATTGATTATTGATTGATTGATGGATGGATTAATGGATTTATGGTTGGATTGATTGATTGATGGATTGATGAATGGATTGATGATTGATTGATTGATGGATGGATGGATGGATGGATGGATGGATGGATGGATTGATGGATTGATGATTGATGGATTGATGGATGAATTGATGATTGATGGATGGATGGATGGATGGATGGATGGATGGATGGATGGATTGATTGATGGATTGATGATTGATGGATGGATGGATGGATGGATGGATGGATGGATGGATGGATTGATGATTGATGGATGGATGGATGGATGGATGGATGGATTGATTGATGATTGATGGATTGATGGATGAATTGATGATTGATTGATGGATGGATAGATGGATGGATGGATTGATTGATGATTAATCATCCCCCCTAACTACTGCTGCATACGATGGCACCAGTCAGTTATGTCAGCTAGAAACGTGCCTTAAGGACGTTAGGACCTGGATGACCAGAAATTTTTTGCTACTTAACTCAGACAAGACTGAAGTTATTGTGCTAGGTCTAAGAACCTCAGAGAGACTTTTTCTGGCGATTTGACTGTCCTTAATGACATCAGCCTGTCATCTAGCACCACTGTTAGGAATCTAGGAGTTCTATTTGATCAAGATATGTCTTTTAGCTCTCTATACAGAGCTAAATTGATTAATTGATTGATTGGTGGATTGATTCATGGTTTGATTGATGGATGGATGGATGGATGGATGGATGGATGGATGGATGGGTTGGTTGGTTGATTGATTGATTGGTTGATTGATTGATTGATTGATTGATTGGTTGGTTGATTGATTGGTTGGTTGGTTGGTTGATTGATTGATTGGTCGGTTGATTGATTGGTTGGTTGATTGATTGATTGATTGATTGATGGATTATGAGTTGACGCTATACAAATAAAAATTGATTAATTGGTTTATTATTGGTCTTTAATATCTGTCTTTAATATCGGTCTTTAATATCAGTCTTTAATATATCGGTCTTTAATATCAGTCTTTAATATATCGGTCTTTAATATCAGTCTTTAATATCTCGGTCTTTAATATATCGGTCTTTAATATTGGTCTTTAATATCGGTCTTTAATATCGGTCTTTAATATCAGTCTTTAATATATCAGTCTTTAATATCAGTCTTTAATATTAGTCTTTAATATCAGTCTTTAATATCAGTCTTTTATATCGGTCTGTAATATCAGTCTTTAATATCAGTCTTTAATATCTCGGTCTTTAATATCAGTCTTTAATATCGGTCTTTAATATCAGTCTTTAATATCGGTCTTTAATATCAGTCTTTAATATCGGTCTTTAATATCGGTCTTTAATATATCATTTTTTTAATATCAGTCTTTAATATCTGTCTTTAATATCAGTCTTTAATATCGGTTTTTAATATCGGTCCTTAATATCGGTCTCTCAATATCGGTCTTTAATATCAGTCTTTAATATTGGTCTTTAATATCAGTCTTTAATGTCAGTCTTTAATATTGGTCTTTAATATCGGTCTTTAATATCAGTCTTTAATATCGGTCTCTTAATATCGGTCTGTAATATATCGGTCTTTAATATCTATCTTTAATATCAGTCTTTAATATTGGTCTTTAATATCAGTCTTTAATATCAGTCTTTAATATTGGTCTTTAATATCAGTCTTTAATATCAGTCTTTAATATTGGTCTTTAATATCAGTCTTTAATATTGGTCTTTAATATCAGTCTTTAATATTGGTCTTTAATATCAGTCTTTAATATCGGTCTTTAATATTGGTCTTTAATATCAGTCTGTAATATCAGTCTGTAATATCAGTCTTTAATATCAGTCTTTAATATCTCGGTCTTTAATATCAGTCTTTAATATCGGTCTTTAATATCAGTCTTTAATATCGGTCTTTAATATCAGTCTTTAATATCTATCTTTAATATCGGTCTTTAATATATCGTTTTTTTAATATCAGTCTTTAATATCTGTCTTTAATATCAGTCTTTAATATCGGTCTTTAATATCGGTCCTTAAAATCGATCTCTCAATATCGGTCTTTAATATCAGTCTTTAATATTGGTCTTTAATATCAGTCTTTAATGTCAGTCTTTAATGTTGGTCTTTAATATCGGTCTTTAATATCAGTCTTTAATATCGGTCTCTTAATATCGGTCTGTAATATATCAGTCTTTAATATCAGTCTTTAATATTGGTCTTTAATATCGGTCTTTAATATCAGTCTTTAATATCGGTCTCTTAATATCAGTCTTTAATATTGATCTTTAATATCAGTCTTTAATATTGGTCTTTAATATCAGTCTTTAATATCTCGGTCTTTAATATCGGTCTTTAATATCAGTCTTTAATATCGGTCTTTAATATCAGTCTTTAATATCAGTCTTTAATATCTATCTTTAATATCAGTCTTTAATATCTATCTTTAATATCGGTCTTTAATATATCGTTTTTTTAATATCAGTCTTTAATATCTGTCTTTAATATCAGTCTTTAATATCGGTCTTTAATATCGGTCCTTAAAATCGATCTCTCAATATCGGTCTTTAATATCAGTCTTTAATATTGGTCTTTAATATCAGTCTTTAATGTCAGTCTTTAATGTTGGTCTTTAATATCGGTCTTTAATATCAGTCTTTAATATCGGTCTCTTAATATCGGTCTGTAATATATCAGTCTTTAATATCAGTCTTTAATATTGGTCTTTAATATCGGTCTTTAATATCAGTCTTTAATATCGGTCTCTTAATATCAGTCTTTAATATTGATCTTTAATATCAGTCTTTAATATTGGTCTTTAATATCAGTCTTTAATATCTCGGTCTTTAATATCGGTCTTTAATATCAGTCTTTAATATCGGTCTTTAATATCAGTCTTTAATATCAGTCTTTAATATCTATCTTTAATATCAGTCTTTAATATTGGTCTTTAATATCAGTCTTTAATATTGGTCTTTAATATCAGTCTTTAATATCTATCTTTAATATCAGTCTTTAATATTGATCTTTAATATCAGTCTTTAATATTGGTCTTTAATATCAGTCTTTAATATCAGTCTTTAATATCGGTCTCTTAATATCGGTCTGTAATATATCGGTCTTTAATATCAGTCTTTAATATTGGTCTTTAATATCAGTCTTTAATATCTCGGTCTTTAATATCAGTCTTTAATATCAGTCTGTAATATATCAGTCTTTAATATCGGTCTTTAATATCAGTCTTTAATATCAGTCTTTAATATCTATCTTTAATATCAGTCTTTAATATTGGTCTTTAATATCAGTCTTTAATATTGGTCTTTAATATCAGTCTTTAATATCTATCTTTAATATCAGTCTTTAATATCAGTCTTTAATATCAGTCTTTAATATTTGTCTTTAATATCAGTCTTTAATATCAGTTTTTAATATTGGTCTTTAATATCAGTCTTTAATATCTATCTTTAATATCAGTCTTTAATATTGATCTTTAATATCAGTCTTTAATATTGGTCTTTAATATCAGTCTTTAATATCTATCTTTAATATCAGTCTTTAATATTGATCTTTAATATCAGTCTTTAATATTGGTCTTTAATATCAGTCTTTAATATCAGTCTTTAATATCGGTCTCTTAATATCGGTCTGTAATATATCGGTCTTTAATATCAGTCTTTAATATTGGTCTTTAATATCAGTCTTTAATATCTCGGTCTTTAATATCAGTTTTTAATATCAGTCTTTAATATCAGTCTTTAATATCGGTCTTTAATATCAGTCTTTAATATTGGTCTTTAATATCAGTCTTTAATATCTATCTTTAATATCAGTCTTTAATATTGGTCTTTAATATCGGTCTTTAATATCAGTCTTCAATATCGGTCTCTTAATATCGGTCTGTAATATATCGGTCTTTAATATCAGTCTTTAATATCGGTCTCTTAATATCGGTCTGTAATATATCGGTCTTTAGTATCAGTCTTTAATATCGGTCTCTTAATATCGGTCTGTAATATATCGTTTTTTTAATATCAGTCTTTAATATCAGTCTTTAATATCAGTCTTTAATATCAGTCTTTAATATCGGTCTCTTAATATCGGTCTGTAATATATCGGTCTTTAATATCAGTCTTTAATATTGGTCTTTAATATCAGTCTTTAATATCTCGGTCTTTAATATCAGTCTTTAATATCAGTCTTTAATATCAGTCTTTAATATCGGTCTTTAATATCAGTCTTTAATATCAGTCTTTAATATCAGTCTTTAATATCGGTCTTTAATATCAGTCTTTAATATCAGTCTTTATTATCTATCTTTAATATCAGTCTTTAATATTGGTCTTTAATATCAGTCTTTAATATCAGTCTTTAATATTGGTCTTTAATATCAGTCTTTAATATTGGTCTTTAATATCAGTCTTTAATATCAGTCTTTAATATCTATCTTTAATATCAGTCTTTAACATTGGTCTTTAATATCGGTCTTTAATATCAGTTTTTAATATCGGTCTCTTAATATCGGTCTGTAATATATCGGTCTTTAATATCAGTCTTTAATATTGGTCTTTAATATCAGTCTTTAATATCTCGGTCTTTAATATCAGTCTTTAATATCTCGGTCTTTAATATCAGTCTTTAATATCAGTCTTTAATATCGGTCTTTAATATCAGTCTTTAATATAAGTCTTTAATATCTATCTTTAATATCAGTCTTTAATATTGGTCTTTCATATCAGTCTTTAATATTGGTCTTTAATATCAGTCTTTAATATCTATCTTTAATATCAGTCTTTAATATCAGTCTTTAATATCAGTCTTTAATATTGGTCTTTAATATCAGTCTTTAATATCAGTCTTTAATATTGGTCTTTAATATTGGTCTTTCATATCAGTCTTTAATATTGGTCTTTAATATCAGTCTTTAATATCTATCTTTAATATCAGTCTTTAATATCAGTCTTTAATATCAGTCTTTAATATTGGTCTTTAATATCAGTCTTTAATATCAGTCTTTAATATTGGTCTTTAATATCAGTCTTTAATATCAGTCTTTAATATCGGTCTGTAATATATCAGTCTTTAATATCTGTCTTTAATATCGGTCTGTAATATATCGTTTTTTAATATCAGTCTTTAATATCAGTCTTTAATATCAGTCTTTAATATCAGTCTTTAATATCGGTCTTTAATATCAGTCTTTAATATCAGTCTTTAATATCTATCTTTAATATCAGTCTTTAATATTGGTCTTTAATATCAGTCTTTAATATTGGTCTTTAACATCAGTCTTTAATATCAGTCTTTAATATCAGTCTTTAATATCAGTCTTTAATATCAGTCTTTAATATCGGTCTTTAATATCAGTCTTTAATATCGGTCTCTTAATATCGGTCTGTAATATATCGGTCTTTAATATCAGTCTTTAATATTGGTCTTTAATATCAGTCTTTAATATCTCGGTCTTTAATATCAGTCTTTAATATCAGTCTTTAATATCGGTCTTTAATATCAGTCTATAATATCAGTCTTTAATATCTATCTTTAATATCAGTCTTTAATATTGGTCTTTAATATCAGTCTTTAATATTGGTCTTTAATATCAGTCTTTATTATCGGTCTTTAATATCAGTCTTTAATATCAGTCTTTAATATCAGTCTGTAATATCAGTCTTTAATATCAGTCTTTAATATCTCGGTCTTTAATATCAGTCTTTAATATCGGTCTTTAATATCGGTCTTTAATAAATCGTTTTTTTAATATCAGTCTTTAATATCTGTCTTTAATATCAGTCTTTAATATCGGTCTTTAATATCGGTCCTTAATATCGGTCTCTCAATATCGGTCTTTAATATCAGTCTTTAATATTGGTCTTTAATATCAGTCTTTAATGTCAGTCTTTAATATTGGTCTTTAATATCGGTCTTTAATATCAGTCTTTAATATCAGTCTCTTAATATCGGTCTGTAATATATCAGTCTTTAATATCAGTCTTTAATATTGGTCTTTAATATCGGTCTTTAATATCAGTCTTTAATATCGGTCTCTTAATATCGGTCTGTAATATATCGGTCTTTAATATCAGTCTTTAATATTGGTCTTTAATATCAGTCTTTAATATCTCGGTCTTTAATATCAGTCTTTAATATCAGTCTTTAATATCGGTCTTTAATATCAGTCTTTAATATCAGTCTTTAATATCTATCTTTAATATCAGTCTTTAATATCGGTCTTTAATATCAGTCTTTAATATCAGTCTTTAATATTGGTCTTTAATATCAGTCTTTAATATTGGTCTTTAATATCAGTCTTTAATATCAGTCTTTAATATCTATCTTTAATATCAGTCTTTAATATTGGTCTTTAATATCGGTCCTTAATATCGGTCTCTCAATATCGGTCTTTAATATCAGTCTTTAATTTTGGTCTTTAATATCAGTCTTTAATATCAGTCTTTAATATTGGTCTTTAATATCGGTCTTTAATATCAGTCTTTAATATCAGTCTTTAATATCGGTCTTTAATATCAGTCTTTAATATCTATCTTTAATATCAGTCTTTAATATTGGTCTTTAATATCAGTCTTTAATATTGGTCTTTAATATCAGTCTTTAATATCTATCTTTAATATCAGTCTTTAATATCAGTCTTTAATATCAGTCTTTAATATTGGTCTTTAATATCAGTCTTTAATATCAGTCTTCAATATTGGTCTTTAATATTGGTCTTTAATATCAGTCTTTAATATATCGGTCTTTAATATCAGTCTTTAATATCAGTCTTTAATTTCGGTCTTTAATATCAGTCTTTAATATCGGTCTCTTAATATCGGTCTGTAATATATCGGTCTTTAATATCAGTCTTTAATATTGGTCTTTAATATCAGTCTTTAATATCTCGGTCTTTAATATCAGTCTTTAATATCAGTCTTTAATATCGGTCTTTAATATCAGTCTTTAATATCAGTCTTTAATATCTATCTTTAATATCAGTCTTTAATATTGGTCTTTAATATCAGTCTTTAATATCTATCTTTAATATCAGTCTTTAATATTGGTCTTTAATATCAGTCTTTAATATCAGTCTTTAATATTGGTCTTTAATATCAGTCTTTAATATTGGTCTTTAATATCAGTCTTTAATATCGGTCTCTTAATATCGGTCTGTAATATATCGGTCTTTAATATCAGTCTTTAATATTGGTCTTTAATATCAGTCTTTAATATCTCGGTCTTTAATATCAGTATTTAATATCAGTCTTTAATATCAGTCTTTAATATCGGTCTTTAATATCAGTCTTTAATATCAGTCTTTAAAATCTATCTTTAATATCAGTCTTTAATATTGGTCTTTAATATCAGTCTTTAATATTGGTCTTTAATATCAGTCTTTAATATTGGTCTTTAATATCAGTCTTTAATATCAGTCTTTAATATCTATCTTTAATATCAGTCTTTAATATTGGTCTTTAATATCAGTCTTTAATATCGGTCTCTTAATATCGGTCTCTTAATATCGGTCTGTAATATATCGGTCTTTAATATCAGTCTTTAATATTGGTCTTTAATATCAGTCTTTAATATCTCGGTCCTTAATATCAGTCTTTAATATCAGTCTTTAATATCAGTCTTTAATATCGGTCTTTAATATCAGTCTTTAATATCAGTCTTTAAAATCTATCTTTAATATCAGTCTTTAATATTGGTCTTTAATATCAGTCTTTAATATTGGTCTTTAATATCAGTCTTTAATATTGGTCTTTAATATCGGTCTTTAATATCAGTCTTTAATATCAGTCTTTAATATCGGTCTTTAATATCAGTCTTTAATATCTATCTTTAATATCAGTCTTTAATATTGGTCTTTAATATCAGTCTTTAATATTGGTCTTTAATATCAGTCTTTAATATCTATCTTTAATATCAGTCTTTAATATCAGTCTTTAATATCAGTCTTTAATATTGGTCTTTAATATCAGTCTTTAATATCAGTCTTCAATATTGGTCTTTAATATTGGTCTTTAATATCAGTCTTTAATATATCGGTCTTTAATATCAGTCTTTAATATCAGTCTTTAATTTCGGTCTTTAATATCAGTCTTTAATATCGGTCTCTTAATATCGGTCTGTAATATATCGGTCTTTAATATCAGTCTTTAATATTGGTCTTTAATATCAGTCTTTAATATCTCGGTCTTTAATATCAGTCTTTAATATCAGTCTTTAATATCGGTCTTTAATATCAGTCTTTAATATCAGTCTTTAATATCTATCTTTAATATCAGTCTTTAATATTGGTCTTTAATATCAGTCTTTAATATCTATCTTTAATATCAGTCTTTAATATTGGTCTTTAATATCAGTCTTTAATATCAGTCTTTAATATTGGTCTTTAATATCAGTCTTTAATATTGGTCTTTAATATCAGTCTTTAATATCGGTCTCTTAATATCGGTCTGTAATATATCGGTCTTTAATATCAGTCTTTAATATTGGTCTTTAATATCAGTCTTTAATATCTCGGTCTTTAATATCAGTATTTAATATCAGTCTTTAATATCAGTCTTTAATATCGGTCTTTAATATCAGTCTTTAATATCAGTCTTTAAAATCTATCTTTAATATCAGTCTTTAATATTGGTCTTTAATATCAGTCTTTAATATTGGTCTTTAATATCAGTCTTTAATATTGGTCTTTAATATCAGTCTTTAATATCAGTCTTTAATATCTATCTTTAATATCAGTCTTTAATATTGGTCTTTAATATCAGTCTTTAATATCGGTCTCTTAATATCGGTCTCTTAATATCGGTCTGTAATATATCGGTCTTTAATATCAGTCTTTAATATTGGTCTTTAATATCAGTCTTTAATATCTCGGTCCTTAATATCAGTCTTTAATATCAGTCTTTAATATCAGTCTTTAATATCGGTCTTTAATATCAGTCTTTAATATCAGTC
This sequence comes from Labrus bergylta, assembly GCF_963930695.1. NCBI lineage: Eukaryota > Metazoa > Chordata > Actinopteri > Labriformes > Labridae > Labrus > Labrus bergylta. The sequence goes on from NC_089197.1 coordinate 162,192, forward strand.
TTTAAAATCTATCTTTAATATCAGTCTTTAATATTGGTCTTTAATATCAGTCTTTAATATTGGTCTTTAATATCAGTCTTTAATATCTCGGTCTTTAATATCAGTCTTTAATATCAGTCTTTAATATCGGTCTTTAATATCAGTCTTTAATATCAGTCTTTAATATCTATATTTAATATCAGTCTTTAATATCAGTTTTTAATATCAGTCTTTAATTTCGGTCTTTAATATCAGTCTTTAATATCGGTCTCTTAATATCGGTCTGTAATATATCGGTCTTTAATATCAGTCTTTAATATTGGTCTTTAATATCAGTCTTTAATATCTCGGTCTTTAATATCAGTCTTTAATATCAGTCTTTAATATCGGTCTTTAATATCAGTCTTTAATATCAGTCTTTAATATCTATCTTTAATATCAGTCTTTAATATTGGTATTTAATATCAGTCTTTAATATTGGTCTTTAATATCAGTCTTTAATATCTATCTTTAATATCAGTCTTTAATATCAGTCTTCAATATCAGTCTTTAATATTGGTCTTTAATATCAGTCTTTAATATCAGTCTTTAATATTGGTCTTTAATATCAGTCTTTAATATCAGTCTGTAATATCGGTCTGTAATATCTCGGTCTTTAATATTGGTCTTTAATATCAGTCTTTGATATCTCGGTCTTTGATATCTCGGTCTTTAATATCAGTCTTTAATATCTCGGTCTTTAATATCAGTCTTTAATATCGGTCTTTAATATCTCGGTCTTTAATATCAGTCTGTAATATCTCGGTCTTTAATATTGGTCTTTAATATCAGTCTTTGATATCTCGGTCTTTGATATCTCGGTCTTTAATATCTCGGTCTTTAATATCAGTCTTTAATATCGGTCTTTAATATCTCGGTCTTTAATATCAGTCTTTAATATCGGTCTTTAATATCAGTCTTTAATATCAGTCTTTAATATCTATCTTTAATATCAGTCTTTAATATTGGTCTTTAATATCAGTCTTTAATATCTATCTTCAATATCGGTCTTTAATATCAGTCTTTAATATCGGTCTTTAATATCAGTCTTTAATATCAGTCTTTAATATCGGTCTTTAATATCAGTCTTTAATATCAGTCTTTAATATCTATATTTAATATCAGTCTTTAATATCAGTTTTTAATATCAGTCTTTAATTTCGGTCTTTAATATCAGTCTTTAATATTGGTCTCTTAATATCGGTCTGTAATATATCGGTCTTTAATATCAGTCTTTAATATTGGTCTTTAATATCAGTCTTTAATATCTCGGTCTTTAATATCAGTCTTTAATATCAGTCTTTAATATCGGTCTTTAATATCAGTCTTTAATATCAGTCTTTAATATCTATCTTTAATATCAGTCTTTAATATTGGTATTTAATATCAGTCTTTAATATTGGTCTTTAATATCAGTCTTTAATATCTATCTTTAATATCAGTCTTTAATATCAGTCTTCAATATCAGTCTTTAATATTGGTCTTTAATATCAGTCTTTAATATCAGTCTTTAATATTGGTCTTTAATATCAGTCTTTAATATCAGTCTGTAATATCGGTCTGTAATATCTCGGTCTTTAATATTGGTCTTTAATATCAGTCTTTGATATCTCGGTCTTTGATATCTCGGTCTTTAATATCAGTCTTTAATATCTCGGTCTTTAATATCAGTCTTTAATATCGGTCTTTAATATCTCGGTCTTTAATATCAGTCTGTAATATCTCGGTCTTTAATATTGGTCTTTCATATCAGTCTTTGATATCTCGGTCTTTGATATCTCGGTCTTTAATATCTCGGTCTTTAATATCAGTCTTTAATATCAGTCTTTAATATCTCGGTCCTTAATATCAGTCTTTAATATCAGTCTTTAATATCAGTCTTTAATATCGGTCTTTAATATCAGTCTTTAATATCAGTCTTTAAAATCTATCTTTAATATCAGTCTTTAATATTGGTCTTTAATATCAGTCTTTAATATTGGTCTTTAATATCAGTCTTTAATATCTCGGTCTTTAATATCAGTCTTTAATATCAGTCTTTAATATCGGTCTTTAATATCAGTCTTTAATATCAGTCTTTAATATCTATATTTAATATCAGTCTTTAATATCAGTTTTTAATATCAGTCTTTAATTTAGGTCTTTAATATCAGTCTTTAATATCGGTCTCTTAATATCGGTCTGTAATATATCGGTCTTTAATATCAGTCTTTAATATTGGTCTTTAATATCAGTCTTTAATATCTCGGTCTTTAATATCAGTCTTTAATATCAGTCTTTAATATCGGTCTTTAATATCAGTCTTTAATATCAGTCTTTAATATCTATCTTTAATATCAGTCTTTAATATTGGTATTTAATATCAGTCTTTAATATTGGTCTTTAATATCAGTCTTTAGGTATTTAATATCAGTCTTTAATATTGGTCTTTAATATCAGTCTTTAATATCTATCTTTAATATCAGTCTTTAATATCAGTCTTCAATATCAGTCTTTAATATTGGTCTTTAATATCAGTCTTTAATATCAGTCTTTAATATTGGTCTTTAATATCAGTCTTTAATATCAGTCTGTAATATCGGTCTGTAATATCTCGGTCTTTAATATTGGTCTTTAATATCAGTCTTTGATATCTCGGTCTTTGATATCTCGGTCTTTAATATCAGTCTTTAATATCTCGGTCTTTAATATCAGTCTTTAATATCGGTCTTTAATATCTCGGTCTTTAATATCAGTCTGTAATATCTCGGTCTTTAATATTGGTCTTTAATATCAGTCTTTGATATCTCGGTCTTTGATATCTCGGTCTTTAATATCTCGGTCTTTAATATCAGTCTTTAATATCGGTCTTTAATATCTCGGTCTTTAATATCAGTCTTTAATATCAGTCTTTAATATTGGTCTTTAATATCAGTCTTTAATATCTATCTTCAATATCGGTCTTTAATATCAGTCTTTAATATCGGTCTTTAATATCAGTCTTTAATATCAGTCTTTAATATTGGTCTTTAATATCAGTCTTTAATATCAGTCTTTAATATTGGTCTTTAATATCAGTCTTTAATATCGGTCTCTTAATATCGGTCTGTAATATATCGTTTTTTTAATATCAGTCTTTAATATCGGTCTGTAATATATCAGTCTTTAATATCTGTCTTTAATATCGGTCTTTAATATCGGTCTTTAATATCAGTCTTTAATATTGGTCTTTAATATCGGTCTGTAATATATCGTTTTTTTAATATCAGTCTTTAATATCAGTCTTTAATATCAGTCTTTAATATCGGTCTGTAATATATCAGTCTTTAAAATCTGTCTTTAATATCGGTCTTTAATATCAGTCTTTAATATTAGTCTTTAATATCGGTCTGTAATATATCGTTTTTTTAATATCAGTCTTTAATATCAGTCTTTAATATCAGTCTTTAATATCGGTCTGTAATATATCAGTCTTTAATATCTGTCTTTAATATCGGTCTTTAATATCACTCTTTAATATTGGTCTTTAATATCGGTCTGTAATATATCGTTTTTTAATATCAGTCTTTAATATCAGTCTTTAATATCTCGGTCTTTAATATCAGTCTTTAATATCAGTCTTTAATATCGGTCTGTAATATCTCGGTCTTTAATATTGGTCTTTAATATCAGTCTTTAATATCAGTCTTTAATATCTCGGTCTTTAATATCAGTCTTTAATATCGGTCTTTAATATCAGTCTTTAATATCAGTCTTTAATATCTCGGTCTTTAATTTCAGTCTTTAATATCGGTCTTTAATATCAGTCTTTAATATCGGTCTTTAATATCATTCTTTAATATCGGTCTTTAATATCGGTCTTTAATATATTGTTTTTTTAATATCAGTCTTTAATATCGGTCTTTAATATCGGTCCTTAATATCGGTCTCTCAATATCGGTCTTTAATATCAGTCTTTAATATTGGTCTTTAATATCGGTCTGTAATATATCGTTTTTTAATATCAGTCTTTAATATCAGTCTGTAATATCGGTCTGTAATATCTCGGTCTTTAATATTGGTCTTTAATATCGGTCTCTTAATATCAGTCTTTAATATCAGTCTTTAATATCGGTCTCTTAATATCGGTCTTTAATATATCATTTTTTTAATATCAGTCTTTAATATCTGTCTTTAATATCAGTCTTTAATATCGGTCTTTAATATCGGTCCTTAATATCGGTCTCTCAATATCGGTCTTTAATATCAGTCTTTAATATTGGTCTTTAATATCGGTCTTTAATGTCAGTCTTTAATATTGGTCTTTAATATCGGTCTTTAATATCAGTCTTTAATATCGGTCTCTTAACATCGGTCTGTAATATAATGGTCTTTAATATATCGATCTTTAATATCTATCTTTAATATCAGTCTTTAATATCAGTCTTTAATATTGGTCTTTAATATCAGTCTTTAATATCGGTCTCTTAATATCGGTCTGTAATATATCGGTCTTTAATATCAGTCTCTTTATATCGGTCTCTCAATATCAGTCTGTAATATATTGGTCTCTTAATATCGGTCTGTAATATATCGTTTTTTTAATATCAGTCTTTAATATCAGTCTTTAATATCGGTCTGTAATATATCGCTTTTTTAATATCAGTCTTTAATATCAGTCTTTAATATCGGTCTGTAATATATCAGTCTTTAATATCTGTCTTTAATATCGGTCTTTAATATCGGTCTTTAATATCAGTCTTTAATATTGGTCTTTAATATCGGTCTGTAATATATCGTTTTTTTAATATCAGTCTTTAATATCAGTCTTTAATATCAGTCTTTAATATTGGTCTGTAATATATCAGTCTTTAATATCTGTCTTTAATATCGGTCTTTAATATCAGTCTTTAATATTGGTCTTTAATATCGGTCTGTAATATATCGTTTTTTTAATATCAGTCTTTAATATCAGTCTTTAATATCAGTCTTTAATATCGGTCTGTAATATATCAGTCTTTAATATCTGTCTTTAATATCGGTCTTTAATATCAGTCTTTAATATCAGTCTTTAATATCGGTCTCTAATATATCAGTCTTTAATATCTGTCTTTAATATCGGTCTTTAATATCAGTCTTTAATATTGGTCTTTAATATCGGTCTGTAATATATCGTTTTTTAATATCAGTCTTTAATATCAGTCTTTAATATCAGTCTTTAATATCAGTCTTTAATATTGGTCTTTAATATATCGGTCTGTAATATATCGTTTTTTAATATCAGTCTTTAATATCAGTCTGTAATATCGGTCTGTAATATCTCGGTCTTTAATATTGGTCTTTAATATCGGTCTCTTAATATCAGTCTTTAATATCAGTCTTTAATATCGGTCTCTTAATATCGGTCTGTAATATATCGTTTTTTTAATATCAGTCTTTAATATCATTCTTTAATATCGGTCTGTAATATATCGTTTTTTTAATATCAGTCTTTAATATCAGTCTTTAATATCGGTCTGTAATATATGAGTCTTTAATATCTGTCTTTAATATCGGTCTTTAATATCGGTCTTTAATATCAGTCTTTAATATTGGTCTTTAATATCGGTCTGTAATATATCGTTTTTTTAATATCAGTCTTTAATATCTATCTTTAATATCAGTCTTTAATATTAGTCTTTAATATTGGTCTTTAATATCAGTCTTTAATATCGGTCTCTTAATATCGGTCTGTAATATATCGGTCTTTAATATCAGTCTCTTTATATCGGTCTCTCAATATCAGTCTGTAATATATTGGTCTTTAATATCAGTCTTTAATATCGGTCTCTTAATATCAGTCTTTAATATCAGTCTTTAATGTCGGTCTCTTAATATCGGTCTGTAATATATCGTTTTTTTAATATCAGTCTTTAATATCAGTCTTTAATATCGGTCTTTAATATCGGTCCTTAATATCGGTCTCTCAATATCGGTCTTTAATATCAGTCTTTAATATTGGTCTTTAATATCGGTCTGTAATATATCGTTTTTTAATATCAGTCTTTAATATCAGTCTGTAATATCGGTCTGTAATATCTCGGTCTTTAATATTGGTCTTTAATATCGGTCTCTTAATATCAGTCTTTAATATCAGTCTTTAATATCGGTCTCTTAATATCGGTCTTTAATATATCATTTTTTTAATATCAGTCTTTATATCTGTCTTTAATATCAGTCTTTAATATCGGTCTTTAATATCGGTCCTTAATATCGGTCTCTCAATATCGGTCTTTAATATCAGTCTTTAATATTGGTCTTTAATATCGGTCTTTAATGTCAGTCTTTAATATTGGTCTTTAATATCGGTCTTTAATATCAGTCTTTAATATCGGTCTCTTAACATCGGTCTGTAATATATTGGTCTTTAATATATCGGTCTTTAATATCTATCTTTAATATCAGTCTTTAATATCAGTCTTTAATATTGGTCTTTAATATCAGTCTTTAATATCGTTCTCTTAATATCGGTCTGTAATATATCGGTCTTTAATATCAGTCTCTTTATATCGGTCTCTCAATATCAGTCTGTAATATATTGGTCTTTAATATCAGTCTTTAATATCGGTCTCTTAATATCAGTCTTTAATATCAGTCTTTAATGTCGGTCTCTTAATATCGGTCTGTAATATATCGTTTTTTTAATATCAGTCTTTAATATCAGTCTTTAATATCGGTCTGTAATATATCGCTTTTTTAATATCAGTCTTTAATATCAGTCTTTAATATCGGTCTGTAATATATCAGTCTTTAATATCTGTCTTTAATATCGGTCTTTAATATCGGTCTTTAATATCAGTCTTTAATATTGGTCTTTAATATCGGTCTGTAATATATCGTTTTTTTAATATCAGTCTTTAATATCAGTCTTTAATATCAGTCTTTAATATCGGTCTGTAATATATCAGTCTTTAAAATCTGTCTTTAATATCGGTCTTTAATATCAGTCTTTAATATTAGTCTTTAATATCGGTCTGTAATATATCGTTTTTTTAATATCAGTCTTTAATATCAGTCTTTAATATCAGTCTTTAATATCGGTCTGTAATATATCAGTCTTTAATATCTGTCTTTAATATCGGTCTTTAATATCACTCTTTAATATTGGTCTTTAATATCGGTCTGTAATATATCGTTTTTTAATATCAGTCTTTAATATCAGTCTTTAATATCTCGGTCTTTAATATCAGTCTTTAATATCAGTCTTTAATATCGGTCTGTAATATCTCGGTCTTTAATATTGGTCTTTAATATCAGTCTTTAATATCAGTCTTTAATATCTCGGTCTTTAATATCAGTCTTTAATATCGGTCTTTAATATCAGTCTTTAATATCAGTCTTTAATATCTCGGTCTTTAATTTCAGTCTTTAATATCGGTCTTTAATATCAGTCTTTAATATCGGTCTTTAATATCATTCTTTAATATCGGTCTTTAATATCGGTCTTTAATATATTGTTTTTTTAATATCAGTCTTTAATATCGGTCTTTAATATCGGTCCTTAATATCGGTCTCTCAATATCGGTCTTTAATATCAGTCTTTAATATTGGTCTTTAATATCGGTCTGTAATATATCGTTTTTTAATATCAGTCTTTAATATCAGTCTGTAATATCGGTCTGTAATATCTCGGTCTTTAATATTGGTCTTTAATATCGGTCTCTTAATATCAGTCTTTAATATCAGTCTTTAATATCGGTCTCTTAATATCGGTCTTTAATATATCATTTTTTTAATATCAGTCTTTAATATCTGTCTTTAATATCAGTCTTTAATATCGGTCTTTAATATCGGTCCTTAATATCGGTCTCTCAATATCGGTCTTTAATATCAGTCTTTAATATTGGTCTTTAATATCGGTCTTTAATGTCAGTCTTTAATATTGGTCTTTAATATCGGTCTTTAATATCAGTCTTTAATATCGGTCTCTTAACATCGGTCTGTAATATATTGGTCTTTAATATATCGGTCTTTAATATCTATCTTTAATATCAGTCTTTAATATCAGTCTTTAATATTGGTCTTTAATATCAGTCTTTAATATCGGTCTCTTAATATCGGTCTGTAATATATCGGTCTTTAATATCAGTCTCTTTATATCGGTCTCTCAATATCAGTCTGTAATATATTGGTCTCTTAATATCGGTCTGTAATATATCGTTTTTTTAATATCAGTCTTTAATATCAGTCTTTAATATCGGTCTGTAATATATCGCTTTTTTAATATCAGTCTTTAATATCAGTCTTTAATATCGGTCTGTAATATATCAGTCTTTAATATCTGTCTTTAATATCGGTCTTTAATATCGGTCTTTAATATCAGTCTTTAATATTGGTCTTTAATATCGGTCTGTAATATATCGTTTTTTTAATATCAGTCTTTAATATCAGTCTTTAATATCAGTCTTTAATATTGGTCTGTAATATATCAGTCTTTAATATCTGTCTTTAATATCGGTCTTTAATATCAGTCTTTAATATTGGTCTTTAATATCGGTCTGTAATATATCGTTTTTTTAATATCAGTCTTTAATATCAGTCTTTAATATCAGTCTTTAATATCGGTCTGTAATATATCAGTCTTTAATATCTGTCTTTAATATCGGTCTTTAATATCAGTCTTTAATATCAGTCTTTAATATCGGTCTCTAATATATCAGTCTTTAATATCTGTCTTTAATATCGGTCTTTAATATCAGTCTTTAATATTGGTCTTTAATATCGGTCTGTAATATATCGTTTTTTAATATCAGTCTTTAATATCAGTCTTTAATATCAGTCTTTAATATCAGTCTTTAATATTGGTCTTTAATATATCGGTCTGTAATATATCGTTTTTTAATATCAGTCTTTAATATCAGTCTGTAATATCGGTCTGTAATATCTCGGTCTTTAATATTGGTCTTTAATATCGGTCTCTTAATATCAGTCTTTAATATCAGTCTTTAATATCGGTCTCTTAATATCGGTCTGTAATATATCGTTTTTTTAATATCAGTCTTTAATATCATTCTTTAATATCGGTCTGTAATATATCGTTTTTTTAATATCAGTCTTTAATATCAGTCTTTAATATCGGTCTGTAATATATGAGTCTTTAATATCTGTCTTTAATATCGGTCTTTAATATCGGTCTTTAATATCAGTCTTTAATATTGGTCTTTAATATCGGTCTGTAATATATCGTTTTTTTAATATCAGTCTTTAATATCTATCTTTAATATCAGTCTTTAATATTAGTCTTTAATATTGGTCTTTAATATCAGTCTTTAATATCGGTCTCTTAATATCGGTCTGTAATATATCGGTCTTTAATATCAGTCTCTTTATATCGGTCTCTCAATATCAGTCTGTAATATATTGGTCTTTAATATCAGTCTTTAATATCGGTCTCTTAATATCAGTCTTTAATATCAGTCTTTAATGTCGGTCTCTTAATATCGGTCTGTAATATATCGTTTTTTTAATATCAGTCTTTAATATCAGTCTTTAATATCGGTCTTTAATATCGGTCCTTAATATCGGTCTCTCAATATCGGTCTTTAATATCAGTCTTTAATATTGGTCTTTAATATCGGTCTTTAATGTCAGTCTTTAATATCGGTCTCTTAATATCAGTCTTTAATATCAGTCTTTAATATCGGTCTCTTAATATCGGTCTTTAATATATCATTTTTTTAATATCAGTCTTTATATCTGTCTTTAATATCAGTCTTTAATATCGGTCTTTAATATCGGTCCTTAATATCGGTCTCTCAATATCGGTCTTTAATATCAGTCTTTAATATTGGTCTTTAATATCGGTCTTTAATGTCAGTCTTTAATATTGGTCTTTAATATCGGTCTTTAATATCAGTCTTTAATATCGGTCTCTTAACATCGGTCTGTAATATATTGGTCTTTAATATATCGGTCTTTAATATCTATCTTTAATATCAGTCTTTAATATCAGTCTTTAATATTGGTCTTTAATATCAGTCTTTAATATCGGTCTCTTAATATCGGTCTGTAATATATCGGTCTTTAATATCAGTCTCTTTATATCGGTCTCTCAATATCAGTCTGTAATATATTGGTCTTTAATATCAGTCTTTAATATCGGTCTCTTAATATCAGTCTTTAATATCAGTCTTTAATGTCGGTCTCTTAATATCGGTCTGTAATATATCGTTTTTTTAATATCAGTCTTTAATATCAGTCTTTAATATCGGTCTGTAATATATCGCTTTTTTAATATCAGTCTTTAATATCAGTCTTTAATATCGGTCTGTAATACATCAGTCTTTAATATCTGTCTTTAATATCGGTCTTTAATATCGGTCTTTAATATCAGTCTTTAATATTGGTCTTTAATATCGGTCTGTAATATATCGTTTTTTTAATATCAGTCTTTAATATCAGTCTTTAATATCAGTCTTTAATATCGGTCTGTAATATATCAGTCTTTAATATCTGTCTTTAATATCGGTCTTTAATATCAGTCTTTAATATTGGTCTTTAATATCGGTCTGTAATATATCGTTTTTTTAATATCAGTCTTTAATATCAGTCTTTAATATCAGTCTTTAATATCGGTCTGTAATATATCAGTCTTTAATATCTGTCTTTAATATCGGTCTTTAATATCAGTCTTTAATATCAGTCTTTAATATCGGTCTGTAATATATCAGTCTTTAATATCTGTCTTTAATATCGGTCTTTAATATCAGTCTTTAATATTGGTCTTTAATATCGGTCTGTAATATATCCTTTTTTTAATATCAGTCTTTAATATCAGTCTTTAATATCAGTCTTTAATATCAGTCTTTAATATTGGTCTTTAATATATCGGTCTGTAATATATCGTTTTTTAATATCAGTCTTTAATATCAGTCTGTAATATCGGTCTGTAATATCTCGGTCTTTAATATTGGTCTTTAATATCGGTCTCTTAATATCAGTCTTTAATATCAGTCTTTAATATCGGTCTCTTAATATCGGTCTGTAATATATCGTTTTTTTAATATCAGTCTTTAATATCATTCTTTAATATCGGTCTGTAATATATCGTTTTTTTAATATCAGTCTTTAATATCAGTCTTTAATATCGGTCTGTAATATATGAGTCTTTAATATCTGTCTTTAATATCGGTCTTTAATATCGGTCTTTAATATCAGTCTTTAATATTGGTCTTTAATATCGGTCTGTAATATATCGTTTTTTTAATATCAGTCTTTAATATCTATCTTTAATATCAGTCTTTAATATCAGTCTTTAATATTGGTCTTTAATATCAGTCTTTAATATCGGTCTCTTAATATCGGTCTGTAATATATCGGTCTTTAATATCAGTCTCTTTATATCGGTCTCTCAATATCAGTCTGTAATATATTGGTCTTTAATATCAGTCTTTAATATCGGTCTCTTAATATCAGTCTTTAATATCAGTCTTTAATGTCGGTCTCTTAATATCGGTCTGTAATATATCGTTTTTTTAATATCAGTCTTTAATATCAGTCTTTAATATCGGTCTCTTAATATCGGTCTGTAATATATCGTTTTTTTAATATCAGTCTTTAATATCATTCTTTAATATCGGTCTGTAATATATCGTTTTTTTAATATCAGTCTTTAATATCAGTCTTTAATATCGGTCTGTAATATATCAGTCTTTAATATCTGTCTTTAATATCGGTCTTTAATATCGGTCTTTAATATCAGTCTTTAATATTGGTCTTTAATATCAGTCTGTAATATATCGTTTTTTTAATATCAGTCTTTAATATCTATCTTTAATATCAGTCTTTAATATCAGTCTTTAATATTGGTCTTTAATATCAGTCTTTAATATCGGTCTCTTAATATCAGTCTGTAATATATCGGTCTTTAATATCAGTCTCTTTATATCGGTCTCTCAATATCAGTCTGTAATATATTGGTCTTTAATATCAGTCTTTAATATCGGTCTCTTAATATCAGTCTTTAATATCAGTCTTTAATGTCGGTCTCTTAATATCGGTCTGTAATATATCGTTTTTTTAATATCAGTCTTTAATATCAGTCTTTAATATCGGTCTGTAATATATCGCTTTTTTAATATCAGTCTTTAATATCAGTCTTTAATATCGGTCTGTAATATATCAGTCTTTAATATCTGTCTTTAATATCGGTCTTTAATATCGGTCTTTAATATCAGTCTTTAATATTGGTCTTTAATATCGGTCTGTAATATATCGTTTTTTTAATATCAGTCTTTAATATCAGTCTTTAATATCAGTCTTTAATATCGGTCTGTAATATATCGTTTTTTTAATATCAGTCTTTAATATCAGTCTTTAATATCGGTCTGTAATATATCAGTCTTTAATATCTGTCTTTAATATCAGTCTTTAATATTGGTCTTTAATATCAGTCTTTAATATTGGTCTTTAATATCGGTCTGTAATATATCGTTTTTTTAATATCAGTCTTTAATATCAGTCTTTAATATCAGTCTTTAATATCGGTCTGTAATATATCAGTCTTTAATATCTGTCTTTAATATCGGTCTTTAATATCAGTCTTTAATATTGGTCTTTAATATCGGTCTGTAATATATCGTTTTTTAATATCAGTCTTTAATATCAGTCTTTAATATCTCGGTCTTTAATATCAGTCTTTAATATCAGTCTTTAATATCGGTCTGTAATATCTCGGGCTTTAATTTTGGTCTTTAATATCAGTCTTTAATATCAGTCTTTAATATCTCGGTCTTTAATATCAGTCTTTAATATCGGTCTTTAATATCAGTCTTTAATATCAGTCTTTAATATCTCTGTCTTTAATTTCAGTCTTTAATATCGGTCTTTAATATCAGTCTTTAATATCGGTCTTCAATATCAGTCTTTAATATCGGTCTTTAATATCGGTCTTTAATATATCGTTTTTTTAAAATCAGTCTTTAATATCGGTCTTTAATATCGGTCCTTAATATCGGTCTCTCAATATCGGTCTTTAATATCAGTCTTTAATATTGGTCTTTAATATCGGTCTGTAATATATCGTTTTTTAATATCAGTCTTTAATATCAGTCTGTAATATCGGTCTGTAATATCTCGGTCTTTAATATTGGTCTTTAATATCAGTCTTTGATATCTCGGTCTTTGATATCTCGGTCTTTAATATCAGTCTTTAATATCTCGGTCTTTAATATCTCGGCCTTTAATATCAGTCTTTAATATCTCGGTCTTTAATATCAGTCTTTAATATCAGTCTTTAATATCGGTCTTCAATATCAGTCTTTAATATCACTCTTTAATATCAGTCTTTAATATTGGTCTTTAATATCAGTCTTTAATATCTATCTTTAATATCAGTCTTTAATATTGGTCTTTAATATCAGTCTTTAATATCTATCTTCAATATCGGTCTTTAATATCAGTCTTTAATATCGGTCTTTAATATCAGTCTTTAATATCAGTCTTTAATATTGGTCTTTAATATCAGTCTTTAATATCAGTCTTTAATATTGGTCTTTAATATCAGTCTTTAATATCGGTCTCTTAATATCGGTCTGTAATATATCGGTCTTTAATATCAGTCTTTAAAATCGGTCTCTTAATATCGGTCTGTAATATATCGGTCTTTAATATCAGTCTCTTAATATCGGTCTCTCAATATCAGTCTGTAATATATTGGTCCTTAATATCAGTCTCTTAATATCGGTCTGTAATATATCGTTTTTTAATATCAGTCTCTTAATATCGGTCTCTTAATATCGGTCTGTAATATATCGGTCTTTACTATCAGTCTCTTTATATCGGTCTCTCAATATCAGTCTGTAATATATTGGTCTTTAATATCGGTCTGTAATATATCGTTTTTTAATATCAGTCTTTAATATCAGTCTTTAATATCTCGGTCTTTAATATCAGTCTTTAATATCGGTCTGTAATATCTCGGTCTTTAATATTGGTCTTTAATATCAGTCTTTAATATCAGTCTTTAATATCTCGGTCTTTAATATCAGTCTTTAATATCAGTCTTTAATATCTCGGTCTTTAATATCAGTCTTTAATATCGGTCTTTAATATCGGTCTTTAATATCGGTCTTTAATATCGGTCTTTAATATATCGTTTTTTTAATATCAGTCTTTAATATCTGTCTTTAATATCAGTCTTTAATATCGGTCTTTAATATCGGTCTTTAATATATCGTTTTTTTAATATCAGTCTTTAATATTGGTCTTTAATATCAGTCTTTAATATCAGTCTTTAATATCTCGGTCTTTAATATCAGTCTTTAATATCAGTCTTTAATATCTCGGTCTTTAATATCAGTCTTTAATATTGGTCTTTAATATCGGTCTGTAATATATCGTTTTTTTAATATCAGTCTTTAATATCTATCTTTAATATCAGTCTTTAATATTAGTCTTTAATATTGGTCTTTAATATCAGTCTTTAATATCGGTCTCTTAATATCGGTCTGTAATATATCGGTCTTTAATATCAGTCTCTTTATATCGGTCTCTCAATATCAGTCTGTAATATATTGGTCTTTAATATCAGTCTTTAATATCGGTCTCTTAATATCAGTCTTTAATATCAGTCTTTAATGTCGGTCTCTTAATATCGGTCTGTAATATATCGTTTTTTTAATATCAGTCTTTAATATCAGTCTTTAATATCGGTCTTTAATATCGGTCCTTAATATCGGTCTCTCAATATCGGTCTTTAATATCAGTCTTTAATATTGGTCTTTAATATCGGTCTGTAATATATCGTTTTTTAATATCAGTCTTTAATATCAGTCTGTAATATCGGTCTGTAATATCTCGGTCTTTAATATTGGTCTTTAATATCGGTCTCTTAATATCAGTCTTTAATATCAGTCTTTAATATCGGTCTCTTAATATCGGTCTTTAATATATCATTTTTTTAATATCAGTCTTTATATCTGTCTTTAATATCAGTCTTTAATATCGGTCTTTAATATCGGTCCTTAATATCGGTCTCTCAATATCGGTCTTTAATATCAGTCTTTAATATTGGTCTTTAATATCGGTCTTTAATGTCAGTCTTTAATATTGGTCTTTAATATCGGTCTTTAATATCAGTCTTTAATATCGGTCTCTTAACATCGGTCTGTAATATATTGGTCTTTAATATATCGGTCTTTAATATCTATCTTTAATATCAGTCTTTAATATCAGTCTTTAATATTGGTCTTTAATATCAGTCTTTAATATCGGTCTCTTAATATCGGTCTGTAATATATCGGTCTTTAATATCAGTCTCTTTATATCGGTCTCTCAATATCAGTCTGTAATATATTGGTCTTTAATATCAGTCTTTAATATCGGTCTCTTAATATCAGTCTTTAATATCAGTCTTTAATGTCGGTCTCTTAATATCGGTCTGTAATATATCGTTTTTTTAATATCAGTCTTTAATATCAGTCTTTAATATCGGTCTGTAATATATCGCTTTTTTAATATCAGTCTTTAATATCAGTCTTTAATATCGGTCTGTAATATATCAGTCTTTAATATCTGTCTTTAATATCGGTCTTTAATATCGGTCTTTAATATCAGTCTTTAATATTGGTCTTTAATATCGGTCTGTAATATATCGTTTTTTTAATATCAGTCTTTAATATCAGTCTTTAATATCAGTCTTTAATATCGGTCTGTAATATATCAGTCTTTAATATCTGTCTTTAATATCGGTCTTTAATATCAGTCTTTAATATTGGTCTTTAATATCGGTCTGTAATATATCGTTTTTTTAATATCAGTCTTTAATATCAGTCTTTAATATCAGTCTTTAATATCGGTCTGTAATATATCAGTCTTTAATATCTGTCTTTAATATCGGTCTTTAATATCAGTCTTTAATATCAGTCTTTAATATCGGTCTGTAATATATCAGTCTTTAATATCTGTCTTTAATATCGGTCTTTAATATCAGTCTTTAATATTGGTCTTTAATATCGGTCTGTAATATATCCTTTTTTTAATATCAGTCTTTAATATCAGTCTTTAATATCAGTCTTTAATATCAGTCTTTAATATTGGTCTTTAATATATCGGTCTGTAATATATCGTTTTTTAATATCAGTCTTTAATATCAGTCTGTAATATCGGTCTGTAATATCTCGGTCTTTAATATTGGTCTTTAATATCGGTCTCTTAATATCAGTCTTTAATATCAGTCTTTAATATCGGTCTCTTAATATCGGTCTGTAATATATCGTTTTTTTAATATCAGTCTTTAATATCATTCTTTAATATCGGTCTGTAATATATCGTTTTTTTAATATCAGTCTTTAATATCAGTCTTTAATATCGGTCTGTAATATATGAGTCTTTAATATCTGTCTTTAATATCGGTCTTTAATATCGGTCTTTAATATCAGTCTTTAATATTGGTCTTTAATATCGGTCTGTAATATATCGTTTTTTTAATATCAGTCTTTAATATCTATCTTTAATATCAGTCTTTAATATCAGTCTTTAATATTGGTCTTTAATATCAGTCTTTAATATCGGTCTCTTAATATCGGTCTGTAATATATCGGTCTTTAATATCAGTCTCTTTATATCGGTCTCTCAATATCAGTCTGTAATATATTGGTCTTTAATATCAGTCTTTAATATCGGTCTCTTAATATCAGTCTTTAATATCAGTCTTTAATGTCGGTCTCTTAATATCGGTCTGTAATATATCGTTTTTTTAATATCAGTCTTTAATATCAGTCTTTAATATCGGTCTCTTAATATCGGTCTGTAATATATCGTTTTTTTAATATCAGTCTTTAATATCATTCTTTAATATCGGTCTGTAATATATCGTTTTTTTAATATCAGTCTTTAATATCAGTCTTTAATATCGGTCTGTAATATATCAGTCTTTAATATCTGTCTTTAATATCGGTCTTTAATATCGGTCTTTAATATCAGTCTTTAATATTGGTCTTTAATATCAGTCTGTAATATATCGTTTTTTTAATATCAGTCTTTAATATCTATCTTTAATATCAGTCTTTAATATCAGTCTTTAATATTGGTCTTTAATATCAGTCTTTAATATCGGTCTCTTAATATCAGTCTGTAATATATCGGTCTTTAATATCAGTCTCTTTATATCGGTCTCTCAATATCAGTCTGTAATATATTGGTCTTTAATATCAGTCTTTAATATCGGTCTCTTAATATCAGTCTTTAATATCAGTCTTTAATGTCGGTCTCTTAATATCGGTCTGTAATATATCGTTTTTTTAATATCAGTCTTTAATATCAGTCTTTAATATCGGTCTGTAATATATCGCTTTTTTAATATCAGTCTTTAATATCAGTCTTTAATATCGGTCTGTAATATATCAGTCTTTAATATCTGTCTTTAATATCGGTCTTTAATATCGGTCTTTAATATCAGTCTTTAATATTGGTCTTTAATATCGGTCTGTAATATATCGTTTTTTTAATATCAGTCTTTAATATCAGTCTTTAATATCAGTCTTTAATATCGGTCTGTAATATATCGTTTTTTTAATATCAGTCTTTAATATCAGTCTTTAATATCGGTCTGTAATATATCAGTCTTTAATATCTGTCTTTAATATCAGTCTTTAATATTGGTCTTTAATATCAGTCTTTAATATTGGTCTTTAATATCGGTCTGTAATATATCGTTTTTTTAATATCAGTCTTTAATATCAGTCTTTAATATCAGTCTTTAATATCGGTCTGTAATATATCAGTCTTTAATATCTGTCTTTAATATCGGTCTTTAATATCAGTCTTTAATATTGGTCTTTAATATCGGTCTGTAATATATCGTTTTTTAATATCAGTCTTTAATATCAGTCTTTAATATCTCGGTCTTTAATATCAGTCTTTAATATCAGTCTTTAATATCGGTCTGTAATATCTCGGGCTTTAATTTTGGTCTTTAATATCAGTCTTTAATATCAGTCTTTAATATCTCGGTCTTTAATATCAGTCTTTAATATCGGTCTTTAATATCAGTCTTTAATATCAGTCTTTAATATCTCTGTCTTTAATTTCAGTCTTTAATATCGGTCTTTAATATCAGTCTTTAATATCGGTCTTCAATATCAGTCTTTAATATCGGTCTTTAATATCGGTCTTTAATATATCGTTTTTTTAAAATCAGTCTTTAATATCGGTCTTTAATATCGGTCCTTAATATCGGTCTCTCAATATCGGTCTTTAATATCAGTCTTTAATATTGGTCTTTAATATCGGTCTGTAATATATCGTTTTTTAATATCAGTCTTTAATATCAGTCTGTAATATCGGTCTGTAATATCTCGGTCTTTAATATTGGTCTTTAATATCAGTCTTTGATATCTCGGTCTTTGATATCTCGGTCTTTAATATCAGTCTTTAATATCTCGGTCTTTAATATCTCGGCCTTTAATATCAGTCTTTAATATCTCGGTCTTTAATATCAGTCTTTAATATCAGTCTTTAATATCGGTCTTCAATATCAGTCTTTAATATCACTCTTTAATATCAGTCTTTAATATTGGTCTTTAATATCAGTCTTTAATATCTATCTTTAATATCAGTCTTTAATATTGGTCTTTAATATCAGTCTTTAATATCTATCTTCAATATCGGTCTTTAATATCAGTCTTTAATATCGGTCTTTAATATCAGTCTTTAATATCAGTCTTTAATATTGGTCTTTAATATCAGTCTTTAATATCAGTCTTTAATATTGGTCTTTAATATCAGTCTTTAATATCGGTCTCTTAATATCGGTCTGTAATATATCGGTCTTTAATATCAGTCTTTAAAATCGGTCTCTTAATATCGGTCTGTAATATATCGGTCTTTAATATCAGTCTCTTAATATCGGTCTCTCAATATCAGTCTGTAATATATTGGTCCTTAATATCAGTCTCTTAATATCGGTCTGTAATATATCGTTTTTTAATATCAGTCTCTTAATATCGGTCTCTTAATATCGGTCTGTAATATATCGGTCTTTACTATCAGTCTCTTTATATCGGTCTCTCAATATCAGTCTGTAATATATTGGTCTTTAATATCGGTCTGTAATATATCGTTTTTTAATATCAGTCTTTAATATCAGTCTTTAATATCTCGGTCTTTAATATCAGTCTTTAATATCGGTCTGTAATATCTCGGTCTTTAATATTGGTCTTTAATATCAGTCTTTAATATCAGTCTTTAATATCTCGGTCTTTAATATCAGTCTTTAATATCAGTCTTTAATATCTCGGTCTTTAATATCAGTCTTTAATATCGGTCTTTAATATCGGTCTTTAATATCGGTCTTTAATATCGGTCTTTAATATATCGTTTTTTTAATATCAGTCTTTAATATCTGTCTTTAATATCAGTCTTTAATATCGGTCTTTAATATCGGTCTTTAATATATCGTTTTTTTAATATCAGTCTTTAATATTGGTCTTTAATATCAGTCTTTAATATCAGTCTTTAATATCTCGGTCTTTAATATCAGTCTTTAATATCAGTCTTTAATATCTCGGTCTTTAATATCAGTCTTTAATATCTGTCTTTAATATCAGTCTTTAATATCGGTCTTTAATATCGGTCTTTAATATATCGTTTTTTTAATATCAGTCTTTAATATCTGTCTTTAATATCTCGGTCTTTAATATCAGTCTTTAATATCTGTCTTTAATATCAGTCTTTAATATCAGTCTTTAATATCTGTCTTTAATATCAGTCTTTAATATCTCGGTCTTTAATATCAGTCTTTAATATCAGTCTTTAATATCTCGGTCTTTAATATCAGTCTTTAATATCTGTCTTTAATATCAGTCTTTAATATCGGTCTTTAATATCGGTCTTTAATATATCGTTTTTTTAATATCAGTCTTTAATATCTGTCTTTAATATCTCGGTCTTTAATATCAGTCTTTAATATCTGTCTTTAATATCAGTCTTTAATATCGGTCTTTAATATCGGTCTTTAATATATCGTTTTTTTAATATCAGTCTTTAATATCAGTCTTTAATATCTCGGTCTTTAATATCAGTCTTTAATATCTGTCTTTAATATCAGTCTTTAATATCGGTCTTTAATATCGGTCTTTAATATATCGTTTTTTTAATATCAGTCTTTAATATCTGTCTTTAATATCAGTCTTTAATATCAGTCTTTAATATCTGTCTTTAATATAGGTCTTTAAAATCGGTCTTTAATATCGGTCTTTAATATATCGTTTTTTTGATATCAGTCTTTAATATCTGTCTTTAATATCAGTCTTTAATATCGGTCTTTAATATCTCGGTCTTTAATATCGGTCTTTAATATCAGTCTTTAATATCTCGGTCTTTAATATCAGTCTTTAATATCTGTCTTTAATATCAGTCTTTAATATCAGTCTTTAATATCGGTCTTTAATATCGGTCCTTAATATCGGTCTCTCAATATCGGTCTTTAATATCAGTCTTTAATATTGGTCTTTAATATCAGTCTTTAATGTCAGTCTTTAATATTGGTCTTTAATATCGGTCTTTAATATCAGTCTTTAATATCGGTCTCTTAACATCGGTCTGTAATATATTGGTCTTTAATATATCGGTCTTTAATATTGGTCTTTAATATCAGTCTTTAATATCAGTCTTTAATATTGGTCTTTAATATCAGTCTTTAATATCGGTCTCTTAATATCGGTCTGTAATATATCGGTCTTTAATATCAGTCTCTTTATATCGGTCTCTCAATATCAGTCTGTAATATATTGGTCTTTAAAATCAGTCTTTGATATCGGTCTCTTAATATCAGTCTTTAATATCTGTCTTTAATATCAGTCTTTAATATCAGTCTTTAATATCGGTCTTTAATATCGGTCCTTAATATCGGTCTCTCAATATCGGTCTTTAATATCAGTCTTTAATATTGGTCTTTAATATCAGTCTTTAATGTCAGTCTTTAATATTGGTCTTTAATATCGGTCTTTAATATCAGTCTTTAATATCGGTCTCTTAACATCGGTCTGTAATATATTGGTCTTTAATATATCGGTCTTTAATATCTATCTTTAATATCAGTCTTTAATATCAGTCTTTAATATTGGTCTTTAATATCAGTCTTTAATATCGGTCTCTTAATATCGGTCTGTAATATATCGGTCTTTAATATCAGTCTCTTTATATCGGTCTCTCAATATCAGTCTGTAATATATTGGTCTTTAAAATCAGTCTTTGATATCGGTCTCTTAATATCAGTCTTTAATATCAGTCTTTAATATCAGTCTCTTAATATCGGTCTGTAATATATCGTTTTTTAATATCAGTCTCTTAATATCGGTCTCTTAATATCGGTCTGTAATATATCGGTCTTTACTATCAGTCTCTTTATATCGGTCTCTCAATATCAGTCTGTAATATATTGGTCTTTAATATCGGTCTGTAATATATCGTTTTTTAATATCAGTCTTTAATATCAGTCTTTAATATCTCGGTCTTTAATATCAGTCTTTAATATCGGTCTGTAATATCTCGGTCTTTAATATTGGTCTTTAATATCAGTCTTTAATATCAGTCTTTAATATCTCGGTCTTTAATATCAGTCTTTAATATCAGTCTTTAATATCTCGGTCTTTAATATCAGTCTTTAATATCGGTCTTTAATATCGGTCTTTAATATCGGTCTTTAATATCGGTCTTTAATATATCGTTTTTTTAATATCAGTCTTTAATATCTGTCTTTAATATCAGTCTTTAATATCGGTCTTTAATATCGGTCTTTAATATATCGTTTTTTTAATATCAGTCTTTAATATTGGTCTTTAATATCAGTCTTTAATATCAGTCTTTAATATCTCGGTCTTTAATATCAGTCTTTAATATCAGTCTTTAATATCTCGGTCTTTAATATCAGTCTTTAATATCTGTCTTTAATATCAGTCTTTAATATCGGTCTTTAATATCGGTCTTTAATATATCGTTTTTTTTATATCAGTCTTTAATATCTGTCTTTAATATCAGTCTTTAATATCAGTCTTTAATATCTGTCTTTAATATAGGTCTTTAAAATCGGTCTTTAATATCGGTCTTTAATATATCGTTTTTTTGATATCAGTCTTTAATATCTGTCTTTAATATCAGTCTTTAATATCGGTCTTTAATATCGGTCTTTAATATATCGTTTTTTTAATATCAGTCTTTAATATTGGTCTTTAATATCAGTCTTTAATATCTCGGTCTTTAATATCGGTCTTTAATATCAGTCTTTAATATCTCGGTCTTTAATATCAGTCTTTAATATCTGTATTTAATATCAGTCTTTAATATCAGTCTTTAATATCGGTCTTTAATATCGGTCCTTAATATCGGTCTCTCAATATCGGTCTTTAATATCAGTCTTTAATATTGGTCTTTAATATCAGTCTTTAATGTCAGTCTTTAATATTGGTCTTTAATATCGGTCTTTAATATCAGTCTTTAATATCGGTCTCTTAACATCGGTCTGTAATATATTGGTCTTTAATATATCGGTCTTTAATATCTATCTTTAATATCAGTCTTTAATATCAGTCTTTAATATTGGTCTTTAATATCAGTCTTTAATATCGGTCTCTTAATATCGGTCTGTAATATATCGGTCTTTAATATCAGTCTCTTTATATCGGTCTCTCAATATCAGTCTGTAATATATTGGTCTTTAAAATCAGTCTTTGATATCGGTCTCTTAATATCAGTCTTTAATATCAGTCTTTAATGTCGGTCTCTTAATATCGGTCTGTAATATATCGTTTTTTTAATATCAGTCTTTAATATCAGTCTTTAATATCGGTCTGTAATATATCGCTTTTTTAATATCAGTCTTTAATATCAGTCTTTAATATCGGTCTGTAATATATCAGTCTTTAATATCTGTCTTTAATATCGGTCTTTAATATCGGTCTTTAATATCAGTCTTTAATATTGGTCTTTAATATCGGTCTGTAATATATCGTTTTTTTAATATCAGTCTTTAATATCAGTCTTTAATATCAGTCTTTAATATCGGTCTGTAATATATCAGTCTTTAATATCTGTCTTTAATATCGGTCTTTAATATTAGTCTTTAATATCAGTCTTTAATATCGGTCTTTAATATCAGTCTTTAATATCAGTCTTTAATATCTCGGTCTTTAATTTCAGTCTTTAATATCGGTCTTTAATATCAGTCTTTAATATCGGTCTTTAATATCAGTCTTTAATATCGGTCTTTAATATCGGTCTTTAATATATCGTTTTTTTTATATCAGTCTTTAATATCGGTCTTTAATATCGGTCTTTAATATCGGTCTCTCAATATCGGTCTTTAATATCAGTCTTTAATATATCGTTTTTTTAATATCAGTCTTTAATATCGGTCTTTAATATCGGTCCTTAATATCGGTCTCTCAATATCGGTCTTTAATATCGGTCTTTAATATATCGTTTTTTTAATATCAGTCTTTAATATCGGTCTTTAATATCGGTCCTTAATATCGGTCTCTCAATATCGGTCTTTAATATCAGTCTTTAATATTGGTCTTTAATATCGGTCTATAATATATCGTTTTTTAATATCAGTCTTTAATATCAGTCTGTAATATCGGTCTGTAATATCTCGGTCTTTAATATTGGTCTTTAATATCAGTCTTTGATATCTCGGTCTTTGATATCTCGGTCTTTAATATCAGTCTTTAATATCTCGGTCTTTAATATCTCGGTCTTTAATATCAGTCTTTAATATCTCGGTCTTTAATATCAGTCTTTAATATCAGTCTTTAATATCGGTCTTTAATATCAGTCTTTAATATCAGTCTTTAATATCAGTCTTTAATATCAGTCTTTAATATTGGTCTTTAATATCAGTCTTTAATATCTATCTTTAATATCAGTCTTTAATATTGGTCTTTAATATCAGTCTTTAATATCTATCTTCAATATCGGTCTTTAATATCAGTCTTTAATATCGGTCTTTAATATCAGTCTTTAATATCAGTCTTTAATATTGGTCTTTAATATCAGTCTTTAATATCAGTCTTTAATATTGGTCTTTAATATCAGTCTTTAATATCGGTCTCTTAATATCGGTCTGTAATATATCGGTCTTTAATATCAGTTTTTAATATCGGTCTCTTAATATCGTTCTGTAATATCGGTCTTTAATATCAGTCTCTTAATATCGGTCTCTCAATATCAGTCTGTAATATATTGGTCCTTAATATCAGTCTCTTAATATCGGTCTGTAATATATCGTTTTTTAATATCAGTCTCTTAATATCGGTCTCTTAATATCGGTCTGTAATATATCGGTCTTTACTATCAGTCTCTTTATATCGGTCTCTCAATATCAGTCTGTAATATATTGGTCTTTAATATCAGTCTTTAATATCGGTCTCTTAATATCAGTCTTTAATATCAGTCTTTAATATCGGTCTCTTAATATCGGTCTGTAATATATCGTTTTTTTAATATCAGTCTTTAATATCAGTCTTTAATATCGGTCTGTAATATATCGTTTTTTTAATATCAGTCTTTAATATCAGTCTTTAATATCGGTCTTTAATATCAGTCTTTAATATCTCGGTCTTTAATATCAGTCTTTAATATCAGTCTTTAATATCGGTCTTTAATATCAGTCTTTAATATCAGTCTTTAATATCGGTCTTTAATATCAGTCTTTAATATCAGTCTTTAATATCAGTCTTTAATATTGGTCTTTAATATCAGTCTTTAATATCTATCTTTAATATCAGTCTTTAATATTGGTCTTTAATATCAGTCTTTAATATCTATCTTCAATATCGGTCTTTAATATCAGTCTTTAATATCGGTCTTTAATATCAGTCTTTAATATCAGTCTTTAATATTGGTCTTTAATATCAGTCTTTAATATCAGTCTTTAATATTGGTCTTTAATATCAGTCTTTAATATCGGTCTCTTAATATCGGTCTGTAATATATCGGTCTTTAATATCAGTCTCTTAATATCGGTCTCTCAATATCAGTCTGTAATATATTGGTCCTTAATATCAGTCTCTTAATATCGGTCTGTAATATATCGTTTTTTAATATCAGTCTCTTAATATCGGTCTCTTAATATCGGTCTGTAATATATCGGTCTTTACTATCAGTCTCTTTATATCGGTCTCTCAATATCAGTCTGTAATATATTGGTCTTTAATATCAGTCTTTAATATCGGTCTCTTAATATCAGTCTTTAATATCAGTCTTTAATATCGGTCTCTTAATATCGGTCTGTAATATATCGTTTTTTTAATATCAGTCTTTAATATCAGTCTTTAATATCGGTCTGTAATATATC